>NW_006263482.1:589143-592244 GCF_000469605.1 Apis dorsata
TTCCTTCCTTTCCTTTCTTCCTTTCTTCCTTTCTTCCAACCGTCCCCTCTCCCGCCCAACAAAAACCGAATAAAGATGCGAGACCTTTTGAAAAGATTGATTTTGCGCGTCGGTCAACCGAGCCGCGCCATGCCGCGAATGTCGTTCTGGACGCAGTGAAGGGAGGGAAGGAAGGAGAATCGCTCCTTGGTGACTCGTTCGAGCGCGAATAGTCGTTCTTATCTAGATGATGCGAAACGAATCGCTTCCCCTCCTCCACCCATAATTCGAGATATATATATATATTTTATTTTGAAACAAACGTTGAAAGCAAACGATTTTGTTTTCGATCTTAACGAGTTATTATTATTATTATTATTATTATTTTTCGATTGTATCTAGGACGCTAGAGGAATGGAAAAAATTCTATTTTTTGATTCGAAATTTAATTAAAAAAAAAAAAAAAAAAAAAAAAAGAAAAAAATCACAACGGAGATGATAATAGATACGGATAATCCAACCACGTGACTCGACGTAACATTTTCAATTTTTCAGTTGGGAAAAAAAAAAAAAAAAGAAGGAAGAAAAAAATTGGAATTAAATTTCAAAATGCGTAAAGGCGGTAAATGAAATCCATACGTATCGCGTATTATAACATTTTCAACGTTTCAAATCAAAATCGATATTCTATTTAACGATATATGGTTATAAAAAAAAATTCTTCTTTTTTTCGAAACTAAATCCTTTCGTGTTTTTTTCCCTTTTTTTTTTTTTTTTTTTTTTTTTTTTTATCGGCCATATAAAACACACACTCTTTGACGTCGAGCGGTGCTCGATAAATACTTGAAAACACACACGGTTAATATAAAATTGAAACGGGTAAACTATAAACTTCAAAAATTTCAAAAAAAAAGGATCTGTGTGAAAATGTTTGTCGTCACAATGTGTTTACGTAATATATTAAGACAATATTTTCTCTGTCGATTCTCTTTACCCTCTCGTCCTGTTCCTTTACTTTGCGCAGCAAAAAAGCCATTTTCTTTTCAAAATATTCCTTATATCCGTGAAAGAACCTCTACATCATTATATCCAATCAATATTCCCTGGACAGATATAATATATATATATTTAATCCATCTTAATTCGAAAAATCACGCGATATCTCTTACGAGTGAATTTCCCTTATTAACGAGCAGAAAAATTCTAATAATCGATCGTGAAAAAAATTGAAAAATTATTTTCAGAATTTGTCCAATACTTTCTTCACTGTCTTGACGCTATTCTTTATCTTTCCTTTTTTGATCGATCATCGTTACGAAAATTATTCTCTCTAATGAGAAAAAAAAAAAAAAAAAAAAATAACGAAAGAAGAAAATCACGGTAATTTTAATTTTCACAAAATTCACTTCACGTTATTAAATCGTACGTGATGTGTCTCGAGGACATTGCTCTTATTTATTTTGTTTAAACGTTTATGTCGCGAAGCACGTTAAACACGTGCTTGCAAAACGTTTCAAATAATTCAGTGGAGCAAATGTAAGTCGACCTAGTTTCTACCATTTTATTTGCACGAATAAAATAAACAAGGATGCTAACGCGACCAGGCTACCAGTTTATGCAAGCGTGGATAAATCTGTCAAATCAAACAACATCGAAATCGAATCGATATAGAAAATTCAATTTTCACTCTTGTTTATCGTATCGGAAAACGCGATAAAACATAATTACGTTTTTCAACTTAAAATTATATATATATATATATACATAGATAATATTGTATCTTCATTTCAAATTGGTATAAATCGTAACAACAGATATTATTTTTCTCCGCATTTCACATTTTACAAATTTACAAAGTTTACAAAGTTACAAATTTATAAACATTTTAAATTTTTGTTACAAATTTAATCGCGTAGAAAATGCTTCCCGCAAATGCTATAAACTGTCGCGGCCAAGATATTTATAATAAAGTTGTAAGTTAATTTCCTTTGAAAAAAGAAGTTGCTAGGAAATTATCTCTATCTTATCTTATCTTATCGAGAAAAAAGTTAATAAAAACTGTCGCTTCGAGGCAGTTGAGGTTAATTGTACAAAGGTATGCTACGTCATGCTTATTTGAAACGAATTTCTTTTTAAAATTAATAGAGAAACGTTGTTATTATAACGTGTGTATATATATATATACGATATAATATCCGTGAAACCACTTGTGCGAAAATAAATTGGGAAACTTTGGTCGTCGTAATTTATCTCCGACAAAGAAACATTCGAAACGAAATATTCGAAATTCTTCTTTTGAGAGGGGGAATCAGACCGGATGAAACAAGAGATACGACTAGAGGGAGAAGAGGGAGGGGGGGGGGGGGCCCTTGTTCATTAGCGGCCAATTATTTTTGTTCGGTCCGTTGGAAAAGCTTTCCCCGAGTTCCCAATGATTTGACGAATATCGAAGCCTCTTGATATTCAGGTGACATGGAAGATAACTGTTTAAGTAGAGACCGATCGATATTTCCTTTCTCCTCGCGGAGAAACACGCTTATCGCGTTCGATCGCGAAAAAATTTATTTCTTTCTTTTCTTTTTTTTTTTTTTGCTACGATCGATTGAAAATCGTAAAAAAAAAAAATAACTTCTAAAATAAGTGATGAAGTAAGTTTAAGGGAGGAAAAGGAGCATCGCCAAGTGCGACGTAAGAAGTGAAACGAGATAGAGAGATTGCATTCAATTAACGATGCGACAACGTCGCGTTGCGTTGTTGGAAAATGTTAATCACTTTTATGAAAATACAGTGTGGGAAATTTATAGTTGGTATACTTGAAAGCTCGGGACCCGACGATGATAAATAATCGCGAAATTCGCGAATTAATTGGTGAGAAAACGTATCGGTTGCCAACGCGGATATTTATCGTGGAACGTATCCCGACTAATTGTTCGTTCTTTTCAACGTGGCCATGAATCTCTGTCAGTGGGATTTCTGCTGCTTTCTCTCGCTCCTCCAGTTCGATATCTCATTTTACCAAGTGCGCGTTTCATTTTTCGCTATCGAAGAAACTATCTTCGCGCTCTCTCTCTCTCTCTCTCTCTCTCTCTCTCTCTCTCTCTCTCTCTCTCTCTCTCTCTCTC
>NW_006263482.1:592963-596114 GCF_000469605.1 Apis dorsata
TTTATCTCGATCGAGCGAGAATTAATTAATAATTTTATAATGTTCGTAAAGTGTTGGCCTCAGTTTCCTGACGCTGTCAAGTTAATCCGGTTAATTTAAATTACAAATTCAAATTTACATATTAAAATACACGAAATGTTAAAATGTCGATTATTCGGGGAATGGAAAGAGCGCGGAAAAAGGGCGGGATTAACTCGTTGGATTCGTTCATTGTTGGATCCAGGAATTTTAATATTATGTTAATTCAAAATTACCACTTTTGCTTAATTGAAGAATTTCGCGTTGAAGAAACACGCGATGAGGAGGGAGGAGTTAGAACGCGCGTGTATCGCGTATACGTCGGGATTGCGAGATATTTTTCTCGAAAAAAAGTATACAATATTTCACGTTAACGCGAAAAGAACGAGAGGAAAGATATTTGGACGGGAAAAGCAATCTCTCACGCTTTACGATTTATTATTTCCACGGGAGAAATTACCTATTCAGTCGCGATCGAATATCTCGATATTTCGATCGCGTGCTGCATACGAAACGTAGCGAAGAGAGAGAGAGAGAGAGAGAGGACAGCGCAGCGAAGAAAGAGAGAGATAGAAGATAGCGTAGCGAAAAGAGAGAGGACAGCGCAGCGAAGAAAGAGAGGACAGCGCAGCGAAGAAAGAGACAGAGAGAAGACAACGCGGCGAAGAAAGAGAGAGATGGAAGACAGCGCGGAGAGACTACCACGAGTGAAAACATTCGGCCGGTTAAAAAAGCCGAACGGAACGCGTCGAGGCTCGCCTTCGCCTTCTCCCTTCGCGCGTATACAATGTTCGAGGATCGAATAAATCAACGGGGGTGAAAATCTGGTGGAAAAATTTGGAAATTCCGTCCAATTCGACGGAAATTCGGGCGCGAAAAAGAGGGGAAAGTGATGGATGCCCCGTAAAGCGGCCGGTGTATTTATTTAACGAGGAAGCGAGCCTCGAAAACGCGGCCAATCGATCTCCTCTCCGGACGGGTGGAAGTCGAGAGACCGGTTGGAAGTCGATTTGTCGTCCAACAGTGGATATTATACGTTATATCCCTGGATACGGAGGTGTCTTTTCTAGATATCCCTCTAGAGAGGATTGCATCTTTCTTGACACGTTGACTGCCGCTCGTGTTTCCAACGAGATCTTCTTCAGGCCTAGCTTCTTCCATCGATATTTTTTCAGTAATGCAAGAATAATCTCTCGCGTCATTTGTTTTCATCGTTACGTTCTTCAACTCGTCACTCTACACGAATAGTTCGAATATCTGTCGATATAATTATTAAAATTTCTGCTGTTAATTCGTTTCAATGTCGAAAAGAAAAATGGAAGAATTATTAGTTAACTTTTTGTCCAAATTCTCCTGACCAACTTCAGCTTTGTATAGAATGTTAATTTTTCTCGAAGGATAAATATAAAATATTCCATGATATATTCGTAAATTTTGAATTCTATTTATGTAATGCATAAACTATTAAATAGTCTACGGAGAAGATGTATTAACGTAGTACGCCAGTGTCAAAAAAGTTTGAGAAATTTGAATTCTAATTTTAATTAATATCAAGCAGCAGCAATATCATTTATAGGTTATGTTCTTCCTCAAGGTCAAATATTACATTAGTTTTACCATTTTTGTATTACTTTTATAACAATTCTATAGTTTCATTACACCTTGTGCAATATATCTTTCCAAATACCTACGCAATATTTGAATTCTAATTTCATTAATATCAAACAACAATAGTATCATTTATAGGTTATGTTCTTTCTCGAGGTCGAATATCATATTAGTTTTACCATTTTTATATTACTTTTATAACAATTTTATAGTTTTATTACCCTGTGCAATATATCTTTCCAAATATCTACGAAATATCCATCGTAAATAGTCGAATAAGTGAATGCGGATGACAATTTTGGCCCAATTTTGTTACCCGAATATAAATGGCGGTCAACGTGTTAAGAGGAGGACTTAAACGTATCCAACGTCGTCTTCGACGTATTTATTTATTTTCGATTTTATTTTATTTCACTTACTTTCGACCGACATCGGCATTTCTATCAATTATTCCTGTTCCCTCCCCCCTTTCTTCTCTCGTAAAGAAAATTTCACGATTCCAGTTTCGAAGCCAGAAAAATTTAACACGCGAAATCAAACAAGTAAATCTACTCGCATAATTTTCATTTGCCATTAATTAAGATGAAAAAAAAAAAGAAGAGAAGAAAAAATTGGAGCAGAATCTCAGAGGAAAACGAGCATACAAGAACGAATTAGTTGGGACGAGCGTTAAAAACATTTTATCTGATTATTAGGTAGGTAGGAAGGTGGGAAAAATCCATTAGCTGTTCGCTATCGAAAATAAATCACGGAGAAACATCTGCCGGTAAATCCACCATAAAATCCACTGGGTATTAACAAATCAGGAAAGTAGTTCTTCCCCTTTTTCACTTAGCGGGCTTTAAGAGAGAATTTAGAAACTGGTCGGCGTCATTCCGTGTGTTCCTCCTCCTCCCACTACGGCTTCCCTCCCTCCTTCCGTTTCTTTATGAGTTTCTAACCCGTTTCCTTCCTCGTGGAGGATCACCCTCTCCCTCGAGAAGTATCCATCGAAAACTCTTCCTGTTCGAAGCATCGTCGCAAAATACGTATAATACGAAGAAGAGAAATGTATCCCTTTTTTTCGTTTTTATTATTAAACATTAAAATATAATTATATAATATAAATACTAAAAATAATACGAAGAAAAGAAATCGAACGAAACGTATCCCTTTTTTTCGATTTTATTATTAAATATTAAAATATAATTATATAATATAAATATTAAAATATAATTATATATATAATATAAATATAATATAATATATAAAATATATATTAAATAAATATAAAACGATATATTTAAGAGAAAGGGAACTAATGACGTCACCTCATGAGAAAAACTTTAAGTTGGACGGCTCGTTATAAGAGCACATTTTACGATCAAAATTCTGCCACGGAATTCTTCTTCTCTCTTTCTTAAAGAGGCGAGGTTGGTTGGTTGGTTAAGTTGACGGGGGAACTCGGCCGCTTAACGTTCGCAAAGGACGCGCCCCTCCCCACCTTCTTCTTGATCCTCCAACCATGCGGAGAGAAAACGAGGAA
>NW_006263482.1:596380-599380 GCF_000469605.1 Apis dorsata
GAAGGAGGCACGAAGCCGAGGTAACGAGCGTTGTTGCGTACAAAGCACCGTCGGCCGTCCAAGGAGAGAGAAAAAAAGGGAAGGAAAAATTCGAATTACCGACCACCGAAAAAAGCTTGGGGTCCGACGCTTTTCACCCTGGATTTTTCACCGCTGCATATATTCTTAAATAACCTCGCTCGTCTGATTAACCAAGGTCTTGAAATTTCGCAGCGTGCACGTGCGAGAAATACGTATTCGCTTTAATGACCGTAATTCGTTTTATCCATCGTCCGTGAAACGAATTAATCGTTCGTACCGATATACAAATATACGTAGATATTTTTAAGCGAGATTTTAGGCCCAGCGAAAATTTAATTGTTCGAGTAATTTATATTCAAAGTGTCGCTTTATTCGAAATTTTTCAACGGGTTAATTAATTGCCAATTCTGGCTCTTCGTTCGATATACAAATATACGTAGATATTTTTAAGACCTAGCGAAAATTTAATCATCGAATTGTTTAACATATAATTCATAACATATGTGTTCGAGTAATTTTATATTCAAAGTGTCGAAATTATTCGAAATTTTTCAATAATTAATGCCAACTTTGATGAAATAAAACGGGACGAATAAAAGTAAGTTCGTTTCATTCAATCGCGTATTCGTATAAGAAACGATGAAAGGCTGGTATGATTAAAACGTATTATTTTCAATTTCCTTCCAATTTCAATACAAATTGATATTACCTACTTCGTCGTAGAAACGAATAAATATTAACTTACAGGATTACTTATTACTATGACGTAGTCGAATATGTAATATAAAATTTATAAAAATACGCCAAAAGCTCTCGCATACACCTCTTTCCGGATTATATTATCCGTGAATATTTTATAGCTACGAGAAGAAGTATATATATTTTCCGTATTTTTGGGAAGAAAAATTTTGGATATCTTTGTCGCGAAGTGTGTATTTCTCGCGTGAAATAGGGAGGAAGAATCTACGTTATCTACGAGATACCCAGGTCCAGTCTAGATTTTAGGCTGGATAACAGAAAATTTCCATCTTCGGCTGGCGTGTATCCGGTACGCGTATAATAAAACGGCGCATAGCGGCCCGGTGTATACCGATACGCGAGAGCGTATACGGTATACGTGTATGTTTTATATATGTAAGTGGGCCGATGTACGCAGCGCCGCCACCGGAGAAATAAAACTGCTATGTATTATGCAATGCCGCTCTTTCTGATAGATTTTCGAATAATATTTTTCGTATTTGATCGATCGAGCTTGTACACCCTACAATATCAATCGTAATCGTTTTTTTATTTATTTTGTATAATTTATTATTTCGTTAAAAATGTATATATAACGTGAAAATATGAGTAAATATATAAAAGAATTAACAAGAATTGCATTTAATTAAAATGCATAGAATGAGAAAGAAAATATCATAGTCGATATATAAAAAATATATAAATATATAGAAAAATAAAACAGTATGATGTAACTTGGAAATAAAAAAATAAATACTTGAATAAAAATGAAAAAAACAAAACAAAATTACAGTTTTTTAAATATGGACTGAAACGTTAAAAATATATACTTACAATTAAAAATGTGCTAGTTTTATTCGCTATTTGAATCTGAACCCGATGATTCGCGTAGGAAGAGTGAAATACACGGATTGGACGATTTGTATTACAAATTGACGAGAGAGGAGGTCGAAAAAAATCATCGACAAAAATCGTTGCATTTGTGAATTTCTAATATGAAATAATTAAAACTTTAAGCTTAATTTACAAAAGAAAAAATTTATCGATAATTTATAACGATAAATTAAAAATATAGTTTCGAGATATTATAAAATTGAAATTCAAACACTTTTTAAAAATAAATTTAACACTTCTTTTAAAAAAAAGATTCAAACTTTTGATATATGATTATTACACGTTACAAATAATTATTTTTTATATTAATTTTAAAAATAAATTTTCTCCTTACTCGATATACATCGTTTCGAACCACTGTCCTCGATTCTCCCGTGTTTCTTTTTTTTTTCCTCTCCCCTCCCCCTTCCTTCATTTCCCCCTCGCATACCGCAATCTCAATGCCTGTCCTCAGTATACCGCGTGTATACACCGTTGCAAAAGGAAGAAAGAAAAAACTAACGAAAAATATTTTCGCGTCCGACCTTTAAAACTATGAAACAGTTTTGACGCGAAAGGCAAAAATTCCTAGGGTGCGCGTGGCGCGCATACTCGTAAATTACATTCCGGAATGTCATTACGCGAATACGAACGAAAGCGATGGAAAGAAAGAACTGGGAGGGGCTTTGAAGAGTACGCGATAAAAAGTGTTCACAGTGTTAGAGGACACGGGACTGCGTTTTCGTGTCGTAGTCATTATGATGTTATTACGAAAAATAGAAGAGGAGAGAAAAGAGAAAGAGAGAGAGAGAGAGAGAGAGGGGGGAGAAAAGGAACAACGAAGAAAGAAAGTAGCGAGATAGAATTACGGGTGCAATGATACGTGCCGTACGAAATTTTTTTCCCTTTCCTTTTGCGCGAGGAGATATCACGTTTTAACGTAATGGGAAACGTAAATTAAATATATATATATATATATAAAGCTCGCAGTCGATATTTTTAATTTATGAACGAAACGATGAAATTTATAATTATATTTTGCTCGGTGAGCGTTTAATTCGCATAATATTTGTATTCAAATCGAAATATCGTGTATAAATAAATCAAAGAACACCGGTTAGTTACGCGCTCGCGCATAAATTAATTAATTCAGAGAGGCGAGTTAACTAAGGGGAAAGTGTCGGACGAATAACGAGAAGACTTGATTATTATTTTTTTTTTTCTTTTTTTATATAAATTATCATCGCGATTTTAAACGAGATCGAGACGATCTCGAGCGATCCTTGCAATCGCTAATCGCTTTTACTTTTAAGAAGACGAATTGGAATCGTGTCTTTTCTTTTTTTTTTTTTTTTTTTTTTTTTTTTT
>NW_006263482.1:599616-604992 GCF_000469605.1 Apis dorsata
GAATAAAGCATCCGGATTGACGAAAGACGCGACGACTCGAAATTCTACTACTACTTCGTAGTAGACCGCGTTAAAATAGAAAATACTCGGACTAACAGGTTTTATCCAATTTCCTTCGTTTGTGTTCCGCTTAGAAACACGGTTGGGAAAAGGTGAAACGTCGTTAAAAGTTGCGGAAATTTTCGAGAAGTTGTAACGAAAACTATTAACAACCAACCCGATTAAGTTGCCAATAAAGTTCTCTCTCTCTTCAGTTTACCATGCTACAACATCTCCTGAAGAAAACGTGACTCGGTTTTCCTCTACCCCTCTCCCCCCCCTCCGCCTCCCCCCTCTCGTGCAATTTCCTCGCCACGCAATTTTTACTTTGCGAAGCGCAACGCATATTCTCGCGTTTAATGAATCACGATAAACTTGGCTTTCCCGAACCAGGGGCCAGGGAAGGTCTTGCACGCGAAAATACTGCCCTTACTCTCCGCAATTACGCCCCGAATAATTCACCCTCAGCGAGATGCGTCCTAGAATTACAACGTTAATTAAATTCTTAATTAAAAAATAAATTTCCAGAGAAAAGTTTCGTGATTCGAAAAAGGAGAGAAAAAAAAAAAAATCGTGACGAGTATCGTCGTCGTCATCCCTTCCTCGAAGAGGCGCTTTGACACAAGATCTCTTTCCCTTCCTTCGAGGAAAGGGATTTAAGGAATCGACGGCGAAGAAATGATTGAGAGCGTATTAATTTTATTAAATCGTTAAAACGCATTGGAACATTGTACAATTGTTTTCGAAAAATTGACGAGAGAAACGCTTTTAATCGATCAAGGGAGAGGCGGAAAGGGCGATTAACGAGATGAATTATCTTATAGAATAGTAGGGGGAAAGGGGGGCAAGTGGTGGTGATCAAAGTGGCACAATTATGACCGTAATACGGCCACTGTCCCATTCTAATTCCATCGCGCCAACTCTCTCTATGCGCCATTCGACGCGATCGTTTCCCGTATGCGTGTAACAAAAGGGGACTTGGAGAGTTTAATCGCATTGCTCGTACATAGCATTACTCTAATCCATTCCGGGATCCATAGACGTCATTCGTTCCACCCTATTCCGATTAAACTCCTTCGATCGAGACGATATAATCGCCCAATAAACAAATTTTCATTCGGGATACCGAATAGATTTGATTTCGGACCTCATTCCATCGAAATTCGTCTCACGAGTCAATTTCGAGCAACCTTTATTTTCCTATCCGTTAGAGCAAGTACGAACGCGAAATAATTAAAGAAAAAACTTTTCTCTCTTCGCGATTCTTTTATACTCCTGATTTTAATCGTATGATTCTATCGTAAAAGAGAAATTCCATTCGTCAATTTTCTTTTAAAAACGTGTATCCTGGAGAGATACACATTTATACACGTCTACCAAAGCTTTTACGAAATGCGAGAGACAATCGTCTTTCGTGGCGGTGGAACGCATCTCTAACCAGTTAGGATTCCATTACTTACCGTGAACCGTATTGTTGCATTTGCGAAGACTCGGCAACACTGTTGGAAGCTCGACGAGCTAGCTCTCCAACATTTATTAATTTCCAACGTCTGAATTACATCGTCTGAGGCGGTGTCTCGATTAATTTTAACCCCGTCTAAAATTTCTATCCGACGATCGATTATCCTCGTGTACACGCGCGAATATCTAAGCGTATATGTCTAAGCGTATCGTGATTACAGAACAAATTCTTTCTTCCCGTATAAATAACGAGCGAGCGAAGGAGACGGAGAAGCATCGAGCGCTGATGCCATTCACTTGGCCAAATCGTAACTAGCTATGGAGCGTCCGTTTTTTCCAACGTTCGCCTCATTTTCCGCGTGCAATATGCTTTCCAGAGAGAAATCCTTCCAAGTATACCCTGCTTTTGACATGTGAGGATTTTATTTCAATGGGACTTTTATTCCGTGTATATGTGTATGTATATATATATATGTATAATCATAGAGTTTCTCGAAAATATAACGCCTCTCTCGTCTTCTTTATCGAAATCTCTCGATCGTCTCGTCGATAAATAAACGTGAAATGAGAGAAATCAGAAAAATAAGAAAAAAAAAAATATATGTTTCGTTCTCTGGGGGAATGGACATTTTTATTCATTTCGAGGGAAGGGAGGGGGAAAAAAAAAAGAGGAATGAAAATTTTTACCCTTTAAAAGCAAGATGTCCCTAAAGAACGGATGATAAATACTACCATTATTTTGCTGAATGCGAGATATTCTCTCAGGACCTTTCAGCGTAGGAAGAAAAACAGAAACATTTGCAAGAACGTTTATCGATTCAACGTATTTCATCGCGAAAGTAAGAATCGTCGAGAAAAATTTATAACACGTTCTTGTTAGAACAGGCACTAGGTCCGCCTAATTCCATCGTCAGTTTCATCGTTCGTTTTCGGGAATAATTCGTTTACATTCATCTTTCGTTCAACTTTGAAACTCGCGAGTTACAGTTTTTCGACCCTGGTAAAAAGAAAATTTAATTGCTACTCTTTGATACTTTACCATCGCGCGTTTGATGTCGCGCCACGGTTCGGCCAAAGTTGTTAACCACGCCCTCTATTCCTTCAAATTCTCCTCTCCTAGTCGTCAACGTTTGAAACGTTTGTAATTAAAGAGGCCGGTTTCCATTAATGCCGATAAAAAAGGACAATGTCTTTATGGAATTACGCTTTTTTCCCAATTTGTTACTTATTAAAAAACGTGTATTAATAATAATGGCGCTTGTTAATATCGAGAAAATAATCGAAATAAAGGAACGATAAATTTCGATAAAAAAAAAAACTAAATAAATATCAACCGAAAAATTTACTTCGATCAAATGGAATGAAATTATTTTTTAAAAAATTCCAGGAAAAGCGTAATTAACAATCGGTATTGTTGGAAGAAAAAGTGCATCGAAAAAGAAAAAAAAATTGATTTATTTATGCAGAGACCCTACTCTCCCTTGTTCAAATACGATGTAACGGAAACAACATCGATATCGCGCAGCCTTTAGGTGCCAACTAGCTATCCGAATTACCATTTAAACGGATTCGCATTGTTCCTGGCTACCCGTTGTTCATAGTTGGACTATGTTTTCACGGATTATAGAGACCGACACGGACTCTGTTGTTTCTCTCGAATTTAATGGAAACCGTCGTGGAATAGACGGAATAATTTAACATCCTTGTAGAAAACTAATCACAATTATTAAGAGTCTAAACTCTTTCCAATTAAAAAATTTAATCTTAGGGATTCGTTTTCGTTCGAATTTTGGATTCGGCGATGCCAACGAAATTTTCTCCGCTTGGCTCGTGTCGAGCCTCCTAAATTTTAAAAGCTATTCACTTTATCGACTGAGAAGGTGGAAAGTTTTATACGAACGTCTACGAAAAATGCTCGTTTCGCTTAATTCTAGATAGATCGGTTCCGTTGTTTCCCTCGAATTTAATGGAAATTTAACGTCTCTCCTTGTTATTATTACGTCTAAACTCTTTCCTGCCAATTAAAAAATTTCCCTTAACCTCAGAGGGCAATTTTTTTTCGAATTTTAGATTCGATGATGCCAACGAAATTTTTTCCGTGTCGAACCCCCTAAATTTTAAAAGCTATTCACTTTATCGGCTGAGAAGGTGGAAAGTTTTATACGAAAAATGCTCATTTCGCTTAATTCTAGATAGATCGGTTCCGTTGTTTTCCTCGAATTTAATGGAAATTTAATATCCCTCCTTGTTATTATTACGTCTAAACTCTTTCCTGCCAATTAAAAAATTTCTCTTAACCTCAGAGGGCAATTCTTTTTCGTTCGAATTTTGGATTCGACGATGCCAACGAAATTTTCTCCGTGTCGAACCTCCTAAATTTTTAAAGCTACTCAATTTATCGGCTAAAAAGATGGAAAGTTTTATGGCGTCTACGAAAAATTTCGTTTAATTTTAGATAACGTCCCTCCTTGTAGAAAATTAATCACAATTATTAACTAAACTCTTTCCTGTTAATTAAAAAAATTTTCCTTAACCTCAGAGGGCAATTCTTTTTCACTCGACTTTTGGATTCGGCGATGCCAACGAGATTTCCTCCGCTCGTGCCGAATCCCCTAAATTTTAAAAGTTATTCAATTTATCGGCTAAGAAGGTGGAAAGTTTTATATAAACGGCGCCGCCTTCTTGCAATCTACGAAAAATGCTCGTTTCGCTTAATTCTCCAATCATGTGCGGAGGGGGAGGAAAAAGAGGAGAAAGGGAGGAGGAAGTGGATATATCGATCGATATATCGTAATAGAAAACGTTTCATCCGTCTCATCATCATCGTTCTTCCCTCTATCCATGATCGCTGCCCACTTTATTTAACCTTAGCAAAGCATTGAAATCCCTCTCAACGATGAAATCTTTTAGATGGTTGATCTTTTCCAATCGTCCTCTTACATTTTTATCCCCGCGGGGATATCAATTTTATTCTTTCATCTCATTCAGAAGAAAGGAAAAAAAAAGAAAAAAAAAGGAAAGAAAGAAAAAAATTAAATTTCATCCGTGCCACGTGGCGAATAAATATTTTATTATATTTTTTTATTACAACTCTGCGATTTCTCTGCGCCGAGGGAAACCAGGGACAAAAAAGGTTATGTTGACTAGTACTCGATAGTTCGATATATAAGATAGATACAACAATTTTCTGCGTTTTCACAATATTTCTTCTTGTTATTAATTACAATTCGTTCATTGTTACATGACACGAGTATAAACGAACTCTTTTTTTACGACCACTTTTTTTTTTTTTTTTTTTTTTCCACTTTCAATAATCGTCAACGCACGAGAATTTTTACAACCAATTCGATCAACGATTGTGTCCGTCGATTTTGATCTTCAATTTTGATCATATGGAGGGGGAGGGGGGGAGGGGAGGGTCACTAAATATATTTCCTAGAAATGGATCGTTCACAAGTCGTCAACGTTGCAAATTGTATTCGCCAAGCTGACCGTGGGTGAGATTAGGGTGGACGAAAAATCCACCAGTTGTTTCTCCTTTCGGGAAGATTTCACGCCGGATTTCCTCGAATTTCTCCTTTTGCTTTTCAACGAGTAGAGGCTCGATTTCGTCTGATACGTGGAAGGCAAGGGTAATTTGGCGAATCTCAATGCGATGCGATTAGCACGGTTTAACTCGTTACTAGTCGGAAGATAATACTGCCTTCTGTATTTTTTCAGTATCCCATATTCCAATCCCCTTTTCAGAACTGCCTTCACCTGCAATTGTCCATTCACCGCCGAAGATCAAGCAAGTTTTCGAAGCTTAACCCGATAAAAATCGAATTAAAATTAAATATTTATATTTTAAAATTAATATATATATATATATATATA
>NW_006263482.1:605163-605978 GCF_000469605.1 Apis dorsata
CGAAATTCTAATTCGAATTCGCGAGTTCGAACGCTTTTCGAAGAACGATGAAATGCAAACGAAACGGAACACAACGACGAGCGATCCAACCTGTTTACTTTTTTTATCCGAGCGGGCGATTTTCGCGCAAGGAGGAACACAATAATCGAAGTATCTTTACATACCCTATATCGGATAATTCGGAATAATTGGCGAATAACAGAGAGATTTGATAATTATCTCCGATGACAATGTATCACTCACTTGCCGTTTAACCTTATCATCGTTCATTTCAGACACGTAACTGATATAACCGATAATTTTGCTAGGCGTGGACCCCTTCGTCTCCCGTAGATCCTGTATAGCGGAGACGACCAACGCCGCGATTTTCGTAGGCAACACTTTTCGCCCCTTTCTGTTCCCAGATCTTCTCCCGATCCTCGGCCTTATTTTTCGGCTCATCTCGTCAACCGATCGCAACCGAGATGGTGAGATCGAGATATGAACACGCGCTGTCCGGAATCCGAATTGTACCGCACGCCCGAGTCGCTGGATGATGGGTGGGGAGGGAGGGGAGGGAGGGGAGAGTCGCGCGTGAATGAAGAACCTTGAAATTTTGCGGGATCAAAAATCGTTCAAAAAAAAAAAAATATATCGAGGTTGTGTTAGCGCCGGAACACGGAGAATTTATTTATTATTCGCAGATAGTGGAAATATCGTTTGGACGGACGTTCGTTTGTTTCGATCAACGAACCGTACGTAACTTCATTCGTTCACGCGTTCGGACGCGCGCGTGTGTGTGTGTGTGTATGGACGCCGAACGTTGGAATGGGAGG
>NW_006263482.1:606185-612582 GCF_000469605.1 Apis dorsata
GAGAGAGAGAGAGAAACAGAGAAGAAGGAGAAGGGGAAGGAGAAAGGAGAAAAATTGATCGCGTCCAAACGGCGTGAAAATATTTACGAAATTTTGGCCCGTTTGGCGAGCAACCGTCGACTCGACATCGGTGATGATAAAAAGGTGAAACGGATCGTAATTACGGAAAAGTGCAAATTTACCGTGACACTTTATTCGCCCGACCGAGCAAGCATTTCAAAATAGCGATGAAAGCGGGGGGCCGGTTTAATCGTAATTATCGGCGGCTGACAATCAACGATAATTAGCGACAACAGAAGTTGGACGCGATGCGTTACCAACACACTGGCGCCTCTGCGCAGTTCCCCGCAATTAATCGAAATTCAAAACAGCCTTTTCGACTATCGCGCCTGAATTCGCATCGTTATTTCCCCCGCGATCGATCGTTGTTTCCAGCACGCGTTTTCATCGCGTAATAAGAATATTAAGGGGAAGCTTCGGGGAACGAGCTTTTTGCTCTGGCAAAATATATGATTAATAATGGAAGATCGATTAAAAAGAAAAAAAAAAAAAAAACGTTTAATTTCCGCTTGTTTTCCCCTCTCGTTATTTCGATATATTTATATATAAAAAAAAAAGAAAGAAAGGAAAAGAGAGAAGGTGAATACACGTGAAATGAAAATGTTTGGAAAAATAAAGTAGGTTCGTAAAACATCCGATCTCGAGTATCATAAAATTTGGGCAATTAACCCGTTGAAATAGTAACTAAATTAAAAATTTCGAATAAAACGATACTTTAAATAATCACTTATCGAAATAACATTTATTCGACAGATATCGACGGTCGATCCGCTTTTCTCTATAATTTCGGCCGTTTCCCAATTACGATTATTCACGATCATCGTTACGTTTTGAACGATAAATTATCGAAGTAACTTTATTCTTAACCCATTAAATTTTCTCCATCGATACGCAAAGCCTGACCAACGATATTTCGTTGCTGCGAAAAATATATATTTTTTCGAGTTACAATTTTAACGCTGGATGGATTTTACTTATTATTCTAAGCGTTTCAAATTCGATCTTAAAATATCGATTGGTTACCAGGTATGTATTATAATCGAACATTTGCAACATCGTTCTCAAGCTTGGAACAATAGTTAAGCAAAGTTACCCTCGGTCGACAAACAGTTTACGAGGTGTAGAGTTAATACCGATGAGTTGTTTACGTTTCGACCGATCCGCGCGACACAGGCAAAGACCTTGAGAGTTTGTAGCAGGTACGCTCGAGCAGCCATCTGGTATCGAGGTGTACGTTTCAATTTTTCGAAAGTGGACGACGATCCGTTGAAATTGACGAGCGAGACCACGATAGAAGATCGACTTGAATATCTTTATCGAACGATTCCTCGTCTCGTTCCGTTTATCCGATTGGACAGATAGAGCTACGCCGTGCAATCAATTTTAAGAAAGCCTTAACCTACAATATCGTGCAAGAGACGTAATACGGGCCAAATGTAAACAATACGCGTAAGAGACGTGGTCGGGCTACACGCGACGAACACTTACTAATTTTCTTGGCCGCATTTTCGGACGTGCAGATATATTTTCTTGAAAAATAGAAAGATATCCTTAAAAATATCGTCAAAAAGAATATTAAGCGTTGTTGAAAGTTCTGTTAACATCGTTTTGAAAAAGTGATTTGATAGATATTTTAAATAGTGATATTTTACTTCCTCTACGAAAACGTAAGCGACTTATTATAGAAGACTAATTATCAATCAGAACAATGGATTTGGAAAGAAGAAATTAATGAATTAAAAATCTGGAACTATAACTATAACGGAGATTCCTGACATAAAATGTACCAATATACTTCTAAAAACGAAAATCATTCTATCAAGATATTAATAATTTAAAATATGTGTTTATTTATAAATAAAAACGTTATTTTATGATTTATTATTATACTTCATGATAATAAATCTTTCTCGTTCAATGATCGCTCGGTTGTAATTATTTATATTAAACAAAATAAAATAAGTTGTACGTGCATTTACATATCAAAAGATATCGCAACTTCGTCGAGCCAAACTGTGAAATGGTGTGACCGACATTGTTGTTGTTTGTGGCACGCGTTGTTGCAATTTAAATCGTAAGGCAAGGAATTAATCACTCTTTCATACTCGTGGCTCGATAAGATTCATCGTGCAGTGTTACGTGCAAATTAGTTTCTGTCAAGCATAGAGGGTTAGGGTCCGAGTGTTGATACGCGGACACGTCGTTATCAGAACGAGTCTCGCGTGCGCCCTTCTAATTTGTCGGTTTAAAAATCGTGTAACACCAATCCCGAAGAGTTATTTATATACGAGATAGCTCCAGATTGGTTATTTTTTTTTTTTTTTTTTTTTTTTAATATAAAATTGAAAATTGGAATCGCGCTCAATTTACGCTTAGAGATATCGTACAACACTGTTTCAACAATCGTCGAATAAGTATTATTGTGTGCACTCGTTGTTGTTTTTAAAACTTCTGTAAAAATATATTTTCCAGTCGGGTAAATTGAGTGTAATTCCTTCACGGATAGAAAGAGAATCGGGAATATACGATGACAGAGGTGGAAATATCCTATCGAATTCGGGGATATCGAATATTGAAAACGTTACCATGCTATGAAACGCAAACAAACGCTTGTGAATAACAAAATGTATAAATGTGTAAATGTTGACATACCAATTTTATCCTCGAATCTATAATAAATCTTCCATCCAAATTTTTACCCATCCTCGAAATTCCTTGACTTTTTCCATTTCGTTCCCCGATCTCTTTACGATCCCCTCAAGAACATGTCGAAACCAGACCACTTTACGATGTAATCGCAATTTTTTTTTTTTTTTTTAAATCTTTTTTTAAAAAATCTCTCGGCTAAACATCGATTAAACTCGAACGGGCTCGTTTTAATCCGTGGACTGGTTTATCGAATGATTAAAAATCTTCTGATTTTCGTGATCTTGTCGTCGGTTGGATTGAAAAAAACGAAGACTTTTTCGATGGCGCGGGGGAGAATATCGATCGACGACGGCAAGTGTAATGAGCTTCTTTTTTTTGCGCAGTTCTTTTCCTCGGTTGAAACGAGTCAGACTGGAAATTGATCCGCCGTGGAGAACGAAAAAAAAAAAAGAGAGAGAAAAAAAGGCACGATACGCGAGGCGAGCGTTATTACAATGATAGAACGTTGCCTTCTTATCTCTTGGCGGGAAAAGGAAAGCGAGAGGGAGGAGAAGAGAGAGAGAAAGAGAAGGAAAAATAAAAGAAGAAATAAGCTCGGTTGAAATCAACATCAACCGTTGATAAGTTTCATAGCTAATAAACACTACGATACGTTGCAAATTAACGAACAACGGTGTTTTGAACCCGATATCTGAAACGACACGCGACACCGGCTACCGATTTGCATAGGGTTGGAAATGCAAACGGATGGCGGGAAATCTCAATTTCGCGCGAGAATAGCGATTTCTCTTCGTTAATTCGATTTCGTCGTATTCAATCGTCTGACATCGATAAGATCGTTGTTTTCTATAAAAAAATAAAAAAGAAAAATAAATAAATAAAAAAACGGGATAAAAAAAGGATGCAAAATTTCATTTATAATTCGCAAACAAAATGTGAATTAATTATCGTGAGAAACGGTGTAGCTTTCGTTGCAATATCTCGCAATAATTCCAATTTCCCGGTTATTTACAGAATCAAAATAATGGACAAATAAAAAATAACGCGGCATTTTGAAATGTTAGCGAGATAATAATAACGATTTTTGGCCGACTATCGGCTAACAATTTTTAAATATTTATCCTTTTTTAAAATCCACTTATCGGGCTGCGCGTAAAAGAAACAGATATATCGCGGCACAGTGTTTACATATTTACGAGTAAATATGCAGGAATATTTGCGAATGCAGCTACGTTTTTAGCTCTCGTTGCTCTCTTTCTCAAGTTTTTCAACGAGAGAATACAATTTTTTTCCACCATCTCATTTTTCCCCATGCAAATTCTTTTAAATTTTTACGGTTTAATTTTATAGTCGAACTAACTAAGTTGAAGTAAGAAAAAAATATAAGGGAAAAAGTCTCGTTCATATTTCGTGATTATGATAGTCGAGTATAGTCGAGTCGAATAAATAGAACGAAATTAAAGTTTCATTATGAAGAGAAAAAGTAAAATAATTGAAAATATATTATGTAAAATTATATTTAAAATTCGTATATCTTTTTTCATAAATAAGAAACGACGAGACGATTCTCTCATTTTTCTTCGCGCAAATTCTTTCAAATTTTTACGGTTTAATTTTACAGTCGAGCTAAGTTTAAGTAAGAAAAAATGTAGGGGAAAAATGAAAAGGCCAGTGTTAACGCGATCAATGTTACTGGATTTCGAATTAAAAAAAAATCTCGTTCATATTTTATAAATTGGTTATGATAATCGAGTATAGTCGAGTCGAATAAACAGAAGGAAATTAAAGTTTTAATAAGAAAAGAAAGAGTAAAATAATTGAAAATATATTATGTACTATACCTTAAAATTCGTATATCTTTTTTCATAAATAAGGAACGACGAGACGATTTCTCTCATTTTTCCACCACCTCGGAAATTCTTTTATTCATCGTGACGAAGTTTGAAACCATTGTTACGATTCCTCTCGTGAAATTTCCCTTCCGGTATATTTAAGCAGACTGAGATGCGGAACAAAGTTAAAAAAAAAAAAAAACGAGAATCGAGATAAGGCACGTAACTGGCCAACTTGTGAAAATTCCTTTAAAAACGTTAAATATTAGAGCGGGTCGAGAAAACGATGCGGCGCTAGATTGTGTGGCGCGAGAGAAGCGATAAAGAGTTATTAACGCGAAACCCTGCGAACGCGACGATAGCCGACCATTAAAAGGCATATTATTACACACGAAAGAAGGATATCGTTCTTAATCGATCAATTTTCTTCTTTCTACATTTCTACCAAATATATTCTCGATTCTTCTCGAAAACGTTTGAAGGAGAGATAAAAATGAATTATATATACATATAATAAATATCGTTAGAAAATTACGCGAGAACTATTTCAAGCTCCCTTTTCGATTTATAATCTCTTCCTATTTTTATTCCTTCTCATAGTTAAGTCGTTGAAACGCGAACTCGCCCCTTTTCCTCAAGATTTATCTATAGGTCGAAGGGTATCAAGTTTTCTTAACGTCAACGTGAAATAGATATATATCTAAAGGGAAACAAAAAGGAGGAGGGAAAACGTCGTTAACAACGTCCCCTTCTCTCTTCGCGAAATAACATCGCGAAAGCAGCGCCGTCACGTCGTTCTCGCAAACTTTCTTTCTGGCTTATAAAACGTTACGATTATTATCCACGAGCCTTTTTCTCGCGCAGTTAAGTCGTTTAAAACGCGGTGTTGCCGCGTCGCGTACAACATTTTCGAGAGAATTTATTATTAAAGATCGAAAGGGGTAGCAGGCAGGTGACTATTGGCGGGAAAACGGACTTATTAGGTGCTTTATCGTTTAATATTCCAAGGGAGGAGTAGAAGAAAGTAGGGAACGGTGGCGTTATTGCCCTCGTTAAATCTAACGGACCGAGCTAATTATGCAAGTGGCGATGGTAGTGGGTGAATTATTCGCGCCCTTCTTAACGGGGGAAAACGTTGGCCCACGCGAGAAAATTTCAACTGTTTTGTGCTCGTCGACCCTAGTTAATTCCTTTCCCGTTGAGTTCTCGTTCGCGTTCTAGGTTTAAATTGTTCACGCAATTCGGCTTCGAAGTCATTTTATTACCAATTTCGAATCGCAAAGATTATCGATACGATCGGTTTTCGTCGAAACAACTTTTCGATCCGGCGTTAAACCAATATTGTCTCTTGTTTATCGATAGGCAAACAGTCGTTTTATTCGTCGATAAACGTATACGCAACGCGGTAGGGAAAATTGTCGATATATTCGGAACCGCAACAACGCTCCCTATTTTTTTCATTTTTCTCATTTTTCTCTTGTTCATTCATCTACGACGATACACATCGTGTAGTATATAGTACATATATATATATATATATTCCAACCGATATAAATGAATCGATGCATCGAGCTTGAGAAATGGAACTTCTATTTCACCTTGCCTTCCTCGATTTCTCGCACAGGTCGAGGAGTAAGGTTTGGCCGAAAAGGAGGATCAATTAATCTTTGGTTCCCAGAAACGATGTCTGGAAATGGAACGTGGAAGATCGAGCGTATACACGGTTGGACGACTCTCTCGTTGACGAATAATCGAGGGAGTAAACGACACGGCAACGATATTCGACAAAGCAGCGTGATCCCGTGAGTAGTTGTTCGAGTGGCCATAATCTCTTTTTCTCTCTTTCTCTGCCCCCC
>NW_006263482.1:612634-617599 GCF_000469605.1 Apis dorsata
GAAAAGCCACTTATAGCGGATACAAACGTCATTGTGCACACACCGGGGAGGTAAATAAGTTCGAAGAAACGGAGAAGCTTCTATGGGGTCAACATTACAACCCGTACTATTGTGGCGGACGTCAACAACCCGTGCAACCTTGTATCGCGTGATTCAATTACCAACCACCACCATCCCACATCCTTTTACTTCTTTCCTCTCTCCCCTCTCCCTCCTTTTCGGATTTACCCACCTAACCGAATGTACGAATCGTCTATGAGAAGAAGCGTGAAACGAGAGGGCGGAACAACCTTTCAACCGTCGGGCGTTGCAGCTCCCTTTAATTAGCGAGAGCAGAATCGTGCCTCGCGTAACGACTCACTTTCCATCTCTCTCCTCCTCGTTTCCCACGTGTATTCGTCTCCTTCGTTCGATTTTTATCTAATCGTAAATTCTAACTCCGCTCTTTATTTCTTTTTTTTTTTTTGTTTAAACGCATATTTCGACTTCTCCTCGAACGAGAGAACACTTTCGTTTTAACGATAAATATTTATATTCTCCAGGATATTGTTTGAGTTTATATATATATATATATATATATATATATATATATTTATATGTTTGAGTGTAAAAATGTGATTATATTTTATGCGCGAATCGAGTATCGCGATCGTTTCCATTTTTGTTCGTTTTTCTTTTTTTGAACCGAGCTCAAGGCATCGGCACGACCCACATCCACACAACACAGTTTATTCTTATTTTTCCTTTATCGAATACATTCTTTCTTGCCCTAATAGAAAGTATTCGCCTTCGTTCCAATATTAAACAAACTATTTTTCTATTTTTCTATTTTAAAGGATCGTATATAAATAAAATTCGTGATAGAAGAATAAAGTTTTCTCTCTAGGAAACAGATTCTCGCGTTCTAGAAATTCCAGATAAAAAATCAAAAAGTTTAATAAGACGTATATTTTTACATGATAATTAATATACATCATATCTCGTATATTTATGAATGTCGCTTCACTATTTCGATTCCATTTTGTCTATTCTCCTTTTTTAAGCCGAACTCAGAATGGTAGAACGAAGGCATCGGCACGACCCACATTTACATAATACAGTTTATTCCTATTTTTCTTTTATCAAATATATTCTTTCTTACATTTGGTCGAATTATTTCACAACCTATTCCTCCTAATAGAAAGCGTCCTAATATTAAGCAAACATCTATTTTAGAGGATCGTACATAAATTGCACAGTTCTCCTCCGTTCCAATATTAAACAAACGTTTATTATTCCTTTCTTGCCGTTACTTTTGATCGAATCATTGCATAATCTACTCCCTAATAGAAAGCATCGACCTCCGTTCCAATATCGAACAAACATCTATTATTCTTTCTTGCCTTTACTTTTGGTCGAATCATTTCACAATCTACTCCCTAATAGAGAACATCGACCTCCAATATTAAACAAACGTTTATTATTCTTTCTTGCCGTTACTTTTGATCGAATCATTTCACAATCTGATAGATATACATACCATACATCGATCGAATGGAAAAATCGTTCTCGTCCTTGTTTTCTCGTATATATCGAACAGGGGAGGGGAGGAGGGAAGGAGGAGCAATTTGGGAGATTTGCAGCGCGTCGAATATCAGTGATCGCCCATCGTTACTTTTGGTCAAATCACAATTTACTCCCTAATAGAAATCATCTTCCTTCGCCCTAATATCAAACAAATATCTATTATTCCTTTGTTGCCGTTACTTTGAATCATTTCACAATCTAATAGATATACATACATACCATATATCGATCGAAACGGTGCAAAAATCGGATCGTCCTCGCTCTCGTTTTGCTCGTACATATCGAACAGAGAAAGGGGGAGCAATTTGAGACTGCGTCGAATATCAGTGATCGGCCATCGACGGATCGCATTAAAGCGGCACCGTTTCGTCGGATTCGCTCCTCGATCTTTAACGGCCGCGGCGTCTAGAGTGTGCGTGTGTGCGTGCTCGCGCGCGCGCGCGTGTATATGTGATATTCCAGATACCTGTGCTTCTATTTTTTTAAACTGTGATGCACAAATTTTATTTAATTTTAATGTAGCATCGCTTTGTTTAGCAATTTCAACAAGTTTATCTCTTCCATCTGTAATAATTTTTTCCCGATTTCTTTGTATAATTTTAAATCTTGCATCAGTAATTCTCAGTATTTGTAAACCACGTCCTCTTAGCGAATCATTAGCTCTTGCACCTCTATTAATACCTCTTATGCTATATAAAAAGTATGTAACAAAAAGTATTATAATTTATTTTATATTTTATTATTGTGTGTGTGTGTGTGTGTGTGTGTGTGTGTGTGTGTGTGTGTGTGTGGATGGATGGAGAGAGTAATCGATCCTCGGGAGAAGAAAAAAAAAACAAAGGCGAATTTGCCGCGGAGGGGACAGGATGGAACCATATCCATTCGAGATTGCCACATTCCAAAGGATCATACTTGGATTGCGCAGTTTCCATGCGAGCTCGTGATCATGCGATCGGACTTGCTCGTAATTGATCGGCGGCCAATGGTAAAGCGTTCCACCGATATAATACTGTAACAATAGTGCACATCTGCACCGACTCGGCCATGGATCGGCGCATTAGACGAGATCGGAAAATTATCCTATCCCCATCCATTTTTAAGAAGAATCATTCCCTTCCCTTGAATCACTCGCTTCTAAAATTCTACCATTCGAGAATTTCGTATCCGTGCAAATAAAAATATCGATTCGAGTTTTCTACGCGTTTCGAGTGCAAATAAAAATATCGATCGCGAATTCGAAATTTTCTTCGAATCCTCGAATTACTTTACTCGACGATGAGTCGTGGATCGGTCGAATTCACGATAAAATCCTCTTTCCCCTTATTAATAGCGCGAGTGATTAACGCGACAATACTGTTAAATTAATCTCTATCGGTGGACGAAATCGATCGATTGTTACAAAACCGCCGAATCGGCCGAAACGATCGGGCGTAATGGGTCGTCGCGC
The DNA here is from genome assembly GCF_000469605.1 of Apis dorsata. NCBI lineage: Eukaryota > Metazoa > Arthropoda > Insecta > Hymenoptera > Apidae > Apis > Apis dorsata. The sequence continues at coordinate 615,648 of NW_006263482.1, forward strand.
GGGTATCGCGCGGCGATAATTCACCCGGATTCATTCCGCCGTTATATCTTCGATCGGCCGGTTATCAATTTTCTGGATGCAGATAAGCCCTTCCCCTTCGCGAAGGGGAGAAAAGCGCCCTCAAGATTCTCGCCAAATTCTTCTCGTCGAATCTCGTGAAGAATTCAGAATTCCTCGTAGAGGAGAGTTGAGTTCGTGAGACGAAGGAAACGCAAACGAGAACTAGTTTCCCCCTCTTCTCTGGGAAGAGAAACGTCGTAGCTCGCTGATACTTTAATTTTGCGCGAATAGGGAGGAGCCTTTTGTGGCTGCGATGTGGCAACACAGGCTGACAAACGGACCAACTACTTGCGACGCCTCCCCTCCCAACTTCCCGTTCCGCGGGCCAACCTTAATTGTTTGTTTACCGCGACGATTGTCGCTGGTTGGAAAGTGGAAAGTTGGCCGAATAACTCGAACGAAACAACAAGGAAAAAACGAAGATGATTCGGATTTTAATCCCTCGACCCGTGATCCAATCTTTCTTAAATTTTAAAGCAAACGACTTTTTTCTTCTTTCTCTCTCTCTCTTTCTGCTTTTTACCTCGTTTCGCGAGAAAATTATTCGTACGAGACAGAAAAATGATAATTTCGGATAATTAGCGGTGTATTTGATTGGATTGATAAATATTTAAAAAAAAAAAAGGAAAAAAGTAGATAGGAAATTAATTCATTTTGCGGAATTACTCGAACTCGTTGACTCTTGTTTCTTTCTAGTCGTCAAATCGACGAATCTTTGGAACAATCTTGTATTGTTCGCTGGTGGAAAGAAGTCTCGCAGGGACGTTCTTCGCCTATCTCTTCTACTTCAGACGCTTTGTTTGAAATGCTGACACCTGCATACCTGTAGAAGAGCTATTAATTCGAATAGATAAGATAATAGGGCTACGAGTAATCCTCGTATAAAAGATGCCTTTTCGATCCTTCTTTTTTACATTCGTTCCAAAAACTTCACGAAAAGCTAGAATTTTTTAGTTTTTTATTATTATTTACTTATCTATGTATTACTCGTGGAACTCGATATTCAACAATCCAGAAGAGAATGTTTTATATTCTTGCGTGGAAAAAGAAAGACATAAATCGAGGTAAGAATATTTCGTTCTTTTGGAAAGGAAAATATCGCGGTTGAAAATGGCGGCTGATGCGGAATTATGTATTTCGTTCGTGGAAAGAAATGGGAAGAGATCTCAAGAGAGATTCTTCAGACTTTGTTTTCTGAAATCACAAAGCAATAGAAAATCTATAATTCAAGCATTCAAAATCGTAAAAATTATTTTCATTTATCGAATTATCCTCATTAGAATAATCATCAAAAACTATTTATATTATTTTAATTACTCGAGTACGAGTTTCCATTTATAAATTACCTATCAAGTTATAATTAGCCAGCTAATTGTATCGATGAGAAAGAATCACGTTAGAATTTTTCTTGCCTGCTGATGCATCGAAGTCGTTTCGGATTATGTTATTTTATGGAAACAAAAATGCGACTTTTCTCCACCAGTGACCATCAGTACTTGTCCCGAGGAAAGGTCTCCACCAGGAAAATTCATGTCATGTCGTAAAACGAGGGAAGAGGGTCAGGCTCTTAGGATCGTAAAAATAAGGATCGTTTGGTTTTCTCGATGCGTCGAGGTGGGCCGAGTGCCAGACCCTTGGCCCGCCGAATTTTTCACCTTCGCGCTATAATTTTAACGCGACCGCTAAAACACCCACCCTCGTACATCGATCCCCCTCGTTTGTCGTTCAACCCCCTCCCCCTCGTTATTTGCCGCGCTTTGCTTGAACGCATGCCAAAGCGATACAGAAGGGATGCGATAGCATCGGATTAGAACGTCGTAACCCGCGTTGCGGTCGAACAGTTTCTTCCTCGAGAGACAGAGACAGAGACAGAGACAGAGACAGAGAGAGAG
>NW_006263482.1:617824-618163 GCF_000469605.1 Apis dorsata
CGATATTGTATACGCGATCATTCTTATCGAACATTATAATCATGCGACGAGAAATTCAAGGAAATTTAGAAAAACGAAACGAAATCTATTCTATTAAAGTTCGAGGAATTGTATATTAAGTGTTATAATGGTGCGATTATTTCGAAATATAGAATATAAAAAAATATATATATAAATACATATAAAAATAATAATAAAAAATATAATATATAATATATAATAAAAAATATAATATATATAATAAACAAAATATATATATAAATATAAAAAAAAATATATATATAAATATATTTATATATAAAACATAGAAAAACGAAACGAAATCTATTCTGTCAAAAT
>NW_006263482.1:618272-620637 GCF_000469605.1 Apis dorsata
ATAATTATATAAGAGAAATAATATATTATAATTATATAATATAATTATATATATAATTATATAATAAAATATAGAAAAACGAAACGAAATCTATTCCGTTAAAATTCGACGAATTGTGTATTAATATTGGCGAAAGAAAAGTTGCGAGATAATTAAAAAGTTACGAAATACTGTCCAAGTTTGGATTCGATTCGTTCGACGAATTGTATATTAATATTCGCGGAAGAAAAGTTGCGGCGAGAGGAGGGCACAGAGGCGAGCGCAGCACGGAAGCGTGCGTAACGAGAGCAGAGGGAAAGAGGCTCGTAGAGGCTGGCACTAAGGGTCGGAGAAAGAGCACTCTAATCCAAAAACAGAATCTCCAGAGACACGGTTCTCGCGCGTCATATCCGCGATAAGAGGCGTGACCTCTCGTTATTTCTTAAAATAACAAATTCCTTGTTTCTTCCCCCTCCTCCTCCTCCTCCTCGCCGCCATTATCTTAATCGATCGAAACGAAGGAATATACATAATGATATACACAAAATTGAGTGGACGTTACATTCGTATTAGAACGAATTCATCGTTCGGATATAATAGTGGAAATAAATTGAATTTTTCAATATAGAATGTTTTTCAGGACATGGAATGTATGTACGAATAAAATCATAAAATCAGTTCCTTTAATCTACTTAAATGTATTTGTTTGTATTAGTGAACTTTAAATCGAAATTAAGTGACACATAGAGGTTTAACGCAAAAACAATGTAAACAAACATTGAGGTTACCTCCCAAATGTATTGAATCGTCAGTATTCGTAAAGCCTTCGCATTGGAAACTTTAATATTATTAAATAAATATGTTTAATAGAAGTTTGTGCTCATTTACAGAAATTTAATTGTCTCTGATTGTGAAAATAATCAAAGTTATTGTTATATTGCCTGAAAATATAATGTTTCTAAAAGTGTTCTGTTCGTAAAACTTATAATAAAAATATTTAGAACACGGTAGCGTTGATAATTTACGCGGTCGAGGATGGAAACATAACACAAGCGCGTATGAAGATAGAAGAGAATATCTATATCTATAACATCATGAAATATCGTTGAATAGTTACAGACGAAGATTAAAAGAGGCAGGTTTAAAGAATTAATACAAAAGAAAAAATGTTTAAATTTCGCTAAAAAGTATATAAATGAAGCCACTATCATTCTGGAAACAAGTAATTTGTAAGTGACGAGAATAAATTTGAATTATTAAATAAAAAAAAAAGGGCACGAGTATGGAGAAAACCAAATGAACCTTTTATCGATTGTCAAATATGGAAAGGATCAATATTTGTTTTTCGTGAAGTCGGGAATTTAGTATCTATGGATGGCATTATGAATGCAGATAAATATATCGATAATCATGAATAAAAATTTAGAGAAATCAATTTTAAAAATAGGCCTCAATAGAAATGTACATTACAACAAGCAATTTTTTGTGTAACTGCAAAATAGAGGTTCTGGAATGCCCTCCATATAATCCAGATATTAATCCGATAGAAAATTTGTGGAGTATATATTGGACGCAGAAATTCCTTTAGAAAAACGTATTAATAAACGAATATTTTTGGAAGAATTAAAAATTCAACAGATTGACAAAAACTACTTAGAAAAACTTGTTGAAAGCACACCAAATACTAATTACCGAGTCTTTACTTATGTATATAGCGTTTCTCAATTTTATCCACGCATGCAATTTTGCGTGGTTTTGTATGATATAAATTATTGTATGATATAAATGATATAAATTATACTTGAATTTTAACGTTTCGCGTTTCGTATTATATTTCGTTAACTTAAACGTTCAACAAAATTTAGATCACGAACGAAACAAACATGTCCACGCGACTGTGTATAAAACAATACAAAGAGAGGATAATATAGAAGAAAGGGAAAGGCAAACGTAAAGGCAAACTGTAATATAGTTCTCTCTCCACTAATTCGCGATCCGTCCGTAAGGGAATAAGCCAGGGATTTCGTGCCCTTTTCGAGGGAGAATAGATACGGGCGGCGGGGAGTGGAGGGAGTGGTATATCCGATACCGAGAGACGAGAACGTTCTCCCTGGCGACGATAGCGGCGTGACGGTTGGAGAAGCGCCGCAATTCGAACAGTGGCGCTAATGGTGGGGGGAGGGGAGAGAGGAGACCAGAGAGCCACGGTACACACGAATACATTTGCAAGCGTGAACCGCGAAACGAACGGAGAGGAGAAGCCCTGGCCAAATACCGGACGAACGGTGTAGCGTTTCTAGCGTTTCTGGCGGATCCATCGACTGACTGGGTGGACTCGAGTCGCGGGAATATGCGGCGGCCGCGACTCGTATTCGCTGACTGGCGG
>NW_006263482.1:620885-623983 GCF_000469605.1 Apis dorsata
TTCGAGGAAATCCGGCCAGGAGATATTGTTGCTTCTGCTATCGATCAGCCCGACAATTCGAACGATAACTCGACGTGTGACGGATGACGCTTTCCTGTCCAACGTTTTCTAACGGGATAACCGATTTTTTTCTTCTTCTTCCAAACCTATCGTTCATGCTCTATCATTTTCACTTTCAGAAATTAATCGAGATCAATCACGAATTCTTCTGATGATCTCTCGCGTTTGTTTTGCTCGAGGCAGATTCGTAGAATTCATCGATCCGTTTTTATCGAAACGAGGGAGGGGGGAGAAGCGCCTTCTATCCGAGGCAAAAAGTTTCTTCGTTCCTCGTCCTTCGACGAAGGAGAGGGATAGAGAGGCGAAAGTTTGAGGGAAGGGGAAGGAGAAAAACACGCGTCCAGCCACGTCCAACTTTTTTACCAACACGGTGCACGCGATAGACGCGAAAGATTGTTGCTCGAGCCACGTTCCACCGCGCCCCTCTCCCCTCTACTCCCGCGAGGATTCGAGCGTGGAAATACGAGTCGACTCGCGATTCCACGGCTCGGCCATGATCTCCCCGTGGACGGAAGACTCTAAATAAGATTATGGATTGCGCGCATGCTCTCCGCTCTTCAGATTGGCCCCTTGTCTATTTACAACGGAGTGCCTCGAGCGGGAATTTGTCAAAAGTGCAATCAGAAGGATAAATAACGGTGGGAATAGAGATAGATTTTTCTCTCTCCTCGAAGAGAAGCGTCGAAGGAGGATGGGGAAAGGAGAGGAAGAAGTTGGTAGGTAAGATTGTATCGGACGTATAGAAGAGTTTTCGAGAGAGAGAGACTTCTTCTTCTTCTTCTTCTTCGTCTTCTTCTTCTTCTTCTTCTTCTTCTTCTTCTTCTCGAGAAGGAAGCGCTTTAAGTAAAACATTTTAAAGAAGTACAAGCCTCGGGATTAACCTTCCAAGGATGCTGCTTGAAAAAGTAGAACTTCGCCTCTCCTCCCGTGTATTGCTTCCTGAAGTGTAATTGGGTCAAGTTTTAGAACGAAAGACGATTAATTTTAACCGTTTGAAGGTGTTGCGTCCTGTTCGAAGACGAAACTCGAACAAAAGTCACAGCGTTTAGAGGGAGGAGATTTCAAGTTTTTCCACGTGACGACATATATAGAATAATTTCGATAATTTCGAAAATTTCGTTTTCCACATTGTTTGTTAAATGCTTCTCGAATATTGTACTCGATTCATTGTGGAACTCGCAATAACAAGGTCATTATCCATTGTAATATAGAGAAGTATAGTCGCATGAAAGGGATTAACGGGAACCGTGAAACATTTACCTACCTGTGCAAGTTGTAAACACGTCGCTTTCTTCCACCTTCGACATCCATTATTCCTTTCTCTGCCTGTCTGCCTAATTTATTGCAGACTTAATATTTTTCTTTCCTCCTATTTTTAAAATTTTTCAGCCAAAAAGAAAAAAAGTTTCTCTGCTTTCCAATTCCATCCATCGTTTTACGATGCGATTAACGACATCGTTATAAACGACAATAACACGACGACATGTAACGAAGAATCTACTTTATATCATTTAATCTTCCATACGAAGGAAGAAAAGAGCTGTCCTTGAATCGAAGAACGAGAAACGTGAACAATTAAAAGTGAGAAAGAGAGAGAAAGAAAGAAGAGGTCTCTGATGTCGCTGTCAGCGAAAAGGACGAGTCATAAGAGAAATCTATCCGTCTCCGTGATAGGTCCTCCGATTCTATTCTCATTACTCCATGGAAAAGCAAATAAAGATCCTCGAGAGGAGACAGATCGTTGGGAAGGGAGGAAATTTCTCGAGTTTCTTTCTCAACGTTTCTCTTTCATGCGCAACGTTTCGATTCGATTTCTTTGCAGATCTTCGATCCCTCTTGATTGCTACAATCTGAAATTGGAGCGTGTTCGAGGAGACGGTGGATGGCAAATTCAAAACGAGCGTGTACAAGCAATGCCTAGAGGCGACACACGCGCGTACACACTCTCTCGACAGCCTTGATGCATGGCTCCCGTTTAGTTGGAGCCGGATACCTGGATCGAAATGGCCTGGTTGATTGGGACGATCCCGCCGTTCCATCGATCGATAGATCGAACGATCTCCCGTTCGATCGATGTGGAGATGTTATTACTCGATCAATATCGCCATTAATTTCGAATTGAGAGTGAAAGGAAAGGAGGGTGTTTGAAAATTTTTTTTTTAAATTTTAACGCATCGCCGATTTTTATTCGATTAATTATTCTGTAATTTTACGGTACGGAAACAGTAAACTACGTGTTAATGAGATAAAATTATTAATGAATTTTATTATCGAAGGTCAAATTTGATTAGTTATTAATTTGTCATTATATAAGATTATTAAAATTGATAACTAAATTAAATCACTTCAAAAAAATTTATTTGGAATAAGCAAATAAAAGATATCATTCAAGTTCAATAGGAATATTTATTAACAATTTTAAAATTATTGCCTAAATGACACGGATATTGAAAATTAACAAAATAATCTAAAAGATCTTTGATGAATTAAAATTTTATAATTATTAAAAATTATCACAAAAATTAGACAAAGAATAAGTAAACAAATAAAATTACTAACCTCAAATTCATAATATTTTTTATTGTATCTCCTGATATAAGAAACTGTTGATAATATATAAAATCCTATCCAATAAACGCTGTCGATACAATTAAAATCCCAATTCCTCATAACTCCACTTAATTTAAACGAACAATAATAATCGAAATATGATATTTTCCAATATTCGAACGGAAGAAACGTTAGATTTGAAAGAAAGGCGAGGAAGAATCGAGAACGGACGAAAATAGCCGCAGAACGTAAGTCGAGGCGATTGTTTAAACACTTGCCGTTTATCGAGGACGGATAGTAGTCGTCCGCTCGATTAGAAGGATGATCTAATTTCGCCACGAATCGGTCGGCGAAAGTGGCTCGACAATTCGGGACATCCTGCTCCTGATTAGGTTTATTTGCGGGTGGCCGGCCGGAGCTATGTCCAACATCCTGAAAATCAATGGATGGTACAACCCGGGCTCGAAGGGAGAGAGAGAGAGAGAGAG
>NW_006263482.1:624226-626840 GCF_000469605.1 Apis dorsata
CGATGGAACGCTTGATTACCACGGATAATTATAGACGACGCAATGATTTGTATTAATGGGGTTCGCGTTGATACTTAACGCACGGGGCGATTTATCACGCGTGACGTACGGCCGCTTCGTTACTTGTGTGGCGCGAATTTAACGAGAGACCGACTGTGCGCGAAATACGATCGATCTATATATCGAATTTAATATTCGTTCGATGAAAGTAACAATTTCGATTAATTTTTTTTTTTCTTTTTTAATACAAGCTAAACTATGTAATATAGGTTTTGTTTCTTTTAAAGAAAAATGGTTAATAATGAGTTAACGAATTGACTCATCGATCTATATATCGAATTTAACATTTGTTCGATGCAGGTAAAAATTTAGATTAATTTTTTTTTTTTTTTTAATACAAGCTAAACTATGTAATATAGGTTTTGTTTCTTTTAAAGAAAAATGGTTAATAATGAGTTAACGAATTGACTCATCGATCTATATATCGAATTTAATATTCGTTCGATGCAGATAATAATTTCGATTAATTTTTTTTTTTTTTTTTTAATACAAGCTAAATTATGTAATATAGGTTTTATTTTTTTTAAAGAAAAATGGTTAATAATGAATTAACGAATTGGCTCATCGATCTATATATCGAATTTAATATTCGTTCGATGCAAGTAACAATTTCGATTAATTTTTTTTTTTTTTAATAAAAGCTAAATTATATAATATAGGTTTTGTTTCTTTTAAAAGAAAATGGTTAATAATGAGTTAACGAGTTGGCTGTACGCGAAATACGATCGATCTATATATCGAATTTAATATTCGTTCGATGCAGATAATTTCGAATAATTTTTTTTTTTTAATATATATTTTTTAAATTTTTATTTTTTAATACACAGAGTAAACTATGTAATGTAGGTTTTGTTTCTTTTAAAGAAAAATGATTGATAATAAATTAACGAGTTGATTATGCGCGAAATACAATCGATCTATATATCGAATTTAATATTCGTTCGATACAGATAAGAATTTCGATTAATTTTTTTTTTTAAATACAGAGTAAACTATGTAATGTATATAACTATGTTATTTTTTTTTAAAGGAAAACGATTAATTAATACGAGTTGATCGTTTTCTTGGAGAATAATTAAGTATTTATTGTCGTGGATTAATTTGAGTCGAGGCAAGGTTAAATGCATAAGTTGATAATTTTGAAAGTTCAAAGACTGATTTCGAAATTTTATTATTCGGTCGAGAAATTCTTTAGGAACAATAACTTGCGATTAGAAATTTTCGAAGATTTCGAACGACACTAATGTGGCCATTTTGATAATGTACGAGAAAATATATTATTAAAAATGATATATCTGAGATGTTAAACGTAGACTGGTTATATTGTTCTATTTCCAAAATGCAATTGGTCGAGCGATGAATATGCATTATTAACGGTACATAACCTAACAGTATTCTTAAGACCATTATTATGAGTAATTTATTTTTATACAGTACATACTTGGTATAATTATAACTATCGATTTTCGAGAAGGAACAAAATATTTACGATCGAAAATAATAAGAAAATGTAGAAATAGAAAAAGTAAAAAAATTCTCTAAATGGAAATGAATATATTTTTATAAAAAATATATCATTGAAAATGATATACCTGATTCTTTTATGAATATTCTTATTTTCAAACTGTAGAATGCATTAATTTAACGATATTCTCTATAATAAAAAACATTTACTATTACGAGTAATTTATTATACAGCACATACTTGATGGAATCATAATTATCGATTTTCGAGAAGGAACGAAATTTACGACGCATCGAAAATAATAAGAAAATGTAGAAATAGAAAAAGTAAAAAAATTCTCTAAACGGAAATGAATATATTTTTACAAAAAATATATCATTAAAAATGATATATCTGACATTTTATAAATATTCTTATTTTCAAAATGTGTACATTAACTTAACAATATTCTGTTAATAAATATCGTATGTACAATACATACTTGATGAAATCGTAACTATCGATTTTCGAAAAGGAATGAAAAATTTATGACGGATTAATTGATCGAAGATAAGAAGAACGTAATAAAAGAAAAAACTAAAAAGATTCTCTAAACGGACACGAATATTTTTTTACAAAAAAATATATCATTAGAAATGATATACCTGATGTTTTATAAATAAACGTAGATTGATTATATTCTTATTTGCAAAATGCAGAGTATACATTATTAATGATATTCTGTTAATAAATATTGTTTATTATATATAATTTATTATTATACAACACATTTGATGAAATTGTAACGTATCGATTTTCGAAAAGGAACGGCGGATTAATTGATGGAAAATGACAAGAAGAAGAAGAAATTGATAATTCTCTCTAAACGAAAATGAATACATTTTAATAAAAAAAAAAAAAATTTCCAGAAAAACAAACGATAGATATTAAATGGCGCAAACATTGTTACGTGATGTTTAAACTTAATAGTGGTTTACGCTCCCGAGTTTTCATTGTAAAAAAATATCGACACTGCAGAAGTTACCGCGAATACAGAGCCCGGGCCGCGTGTAAACATCGGATAGATTCGATGTTCTCCCCCCCCCCCCC
>NW_006263482.1:627110-632258 GCF_000469605.1 Apis dorsata
TATACGCGAAAAGAACGAAAGGCCACGGTTCGAAATCGTTATTTATCTCGAAACGTGTGCCGTTTTTATGCGCAATTACTCGAAGGCAGATGTTTATCAATTACGGCCACGTTTTTTTTGCGTGTTTTATTTCGATCGAAAGAAAGATCTGGTTTTGTTTAAATTCGAAATGGGAACAAAATAATTAAATATATATAAAAGAATACACAAATTTATTCAGTTTAAAAATCTAACCATCCCTTATTCGTTTTCTCCACGCTCTTCAAATTTTCAATATTCGAGAATATAATACTCATCGAATATTAATAACAAAGAAGTATGACTATTTCTAATAATAATAATAGAACATAGGAGTAGCACTAAAGAAGAGGCAAGTAGCAGAAAGCGAGGCGAATACCTGCCTCGCAAAGGGTGCAATAAAAGTTCAGGTAAACCGAGTCAAGCTCCGATTGGACGGGGGAAAGTGCGGAAAAACGTATTTAAGGACTGTTTCCCGTGTCCGGGTAAGACAGTGACCTGGCAATACTCGGCATAGAAGGAAACAATTTCGAGAATTTTCACGACTCTCAATTCCACCGTCGATTCGTTTACGAGTTCAAACTGTGATATTTGCGATCCGTACGTGATCTCCGTGATCTCAAACTACACCGGTTCGAAAAAAAAAAAAAGGAATAAAAAGAGATGGAAATAGACGAAGGTCAACACGAATTGAAGATGGCGACCGCTTCGACCGCGCAATCTCAAAAGATGATACCTGAGAGAAAGGGCAGTTTTAAACAATGCACGGCTCGATTCGACGGAATTAGGGACAACTTGAACAAATTTCTGGTTACGATCTGCCTTTACAAGGACGTGGAAAGGGTGAACGAAGACGTGGCTCTGCGCGAGTTACCGCTCTTGTTCGAGGGCGAAGCGGCCGCGTGGTGGGATACAGTTGGCGGCAACGTTACGAAATGGTCGCAGGCAATGTCCATGCTACAAGACTCGTTCGCTCCCAAGAGAGCCGCCTACGAGATATACGCCGAGGTGTTCTCCTCGAAACAGGAGGGCAACGTAGCGACCGACGAGTTCGTCAAACAGAAACGCGCCCTCCTCGCCGATCTTCCCAACCCGCATCCGGATGACGTGCAGGTCGACATGATATACTGGATGCTGAAGAAACAGATACGCAGAAAGATGCCAAGAAAAGCGATAATCAACCTCGACGACATGATCGAGAAAGCCCGTTACGTGGACAATATGGAGAAGAGGAGGGCTTCGGTTAGCCGGCGTTGGGACGAGGAGACGATGGCTAAATATTTCGCCAAAGCGTTAGTCAAATGCCCCCACCACAAGCACAGAAAGGACAAGGAGAAATACTTGCACGAGCGGAACGAAGAGAGGTGTCATAAGTGTAACAAACGTAAACACGGGAAATATAAAAACACGACGATAAATATTGAGCGGTTCGCGTTGTGTACATTGGACAGCAACACATTGGAACGTTTTGCCTCGTGCAGCCTCGTAGATTCCAAGGACAATACGTCGTCCTCGTCCTCTTGCCATCATCCGTCTCCCTCTTAATTTCTCGTATATTTTTCTAAATATGTGTACTCTGTGTGTGTACATGTATATGTGGCGCGCGCATTTGTGTATATATGTATATATATATATTTATTTTATTCAATATTTAATCAATTTTACTATTAATATTGATTAGCTAGATATTCTTAAATATCATTATAATTTTATATCATTTATATCGTTTATATATTGTAATCTTGGTATTATTATTATTTACGTTAATAACGAGTGTGAGATTCGCACAAAGTGCGATTCCTACGATCATGATTCGTTATATGGATGACAAATATTATATTTGATCGAATCAAATTTTTCACCGCTCTCTGAGAGAGAGAGAGGGGGAGAGAGAAAGAAGAGAACGAACAGGTAAATAAAATATAATAATTATATAATAATATAATATATAAAATAAAATATAATAATTATATAATAATATAAGTATATAATAATTATATAAATATAAAAATAATATATATAATAATTATAAAAATATATAATAAGATATAAATAAAATTAAATAAAATATAAATAAAATCATAGATCAATAGATATTCTTCAGGATTATTAATTTTTGAGATTATCGATTAAACTTCTTCGTTCAAAGTTTTCCTCAAAATTCTCGCCAATTTTTATCTCCGCACGCAACATACGTTTATTACATAAGGTATATAACGGTATATATAACCACGCTCATGGAAAATTTACCCGAGATCGACTCGTTTGACGGACGTCAGAGGTTTCGCAAAAGTCAACAAATACCTTCCCTTTGACCGAGGAAGGAAAAGGAAGGAATCCATCGTGGTTCGAACCTCGTTTACTTTAAACTGTGACATTCCTATACCCTATATTTTTCTCTTAAGAAACAAACCGTTCTACGCGTGGAATACAAGTTTTTTGGAATTTTTTCACAATGCAACGATAAACGTCGAACTATTACCTGGATATAAACCTTTGATATAAAATGGTGGATTATGGCTGGTTAAATAAAGGGAATACGTGAATTCGTATTTGACGAGCTCAAACAGAACAAACAGCTCGTCAAACGTACAAGGAAGGGAGGGAGGGAGGAAGGAAGGAAGGTCGAAAGTAAGAAACGACATCGTGGGCGGAACGATTCCGGCGGTAACGAACGATAAACTTTCCCCAACACGGACGGACTGGGAAAATATTTTCCAGCGGTTGGCAAGCGCCGCCTCGATGGATCCCAGGGGACTCGTTCCGATCCTACGGAGACGATACGCTCACCGAGGAACGGGGCAACACGTCATAGAGTTGGAAACGTCGAAGAGGAAGGAATTTTAGTATCCGTCCACTCGTTCGATCCACCGGAATTTTTAACTTGTCGCGCGCGCGCGCGAATCTGACAAGTATCCGGCAAGCATCTTCGCCAATATCTTCGGTTGGCTGTCCTCGTCGATAATTTATCGTCCCCCTCTCTCCTTCAGTTTTTGTTCGGCAAAAAGTATCTTCGATCTATATTTTTCGAAATATATAAGAATTTAAAATCGTTCGAATTGAATTGGTACTCGAGTTTTTTTTTTTTTTTTTTTGAAAAATTAGAAAAGTATCCATTTCTCTTTCGAGAAATATTCTCGGGATCGAGTTTCGATAGTTTCTTTCTTTCTTTGTTTTAAAATCTTTGCGCGGCTTTGCGAGGACGAAGATATTAATATTTAAATATATAGTTCGAAGGGAAAGAAGTTTTGGCGGAACAGAAGCACGGTTTCTTTTTCCTGTTCTTTGGGGCGGAAAAAAGGGGAGGGGAGGAGAATCGAGACGAGAAGTTGCACGATCCTTGCAAGAAAATTTAATCAACGCGATACAAGGCGATAATTCGGTATTGTTCGGGGAGATTCCATTAAATTGTCCAATTAAGTTGGTACGCGCGGAATCGAGTAAAACGGGCAAGTAAATCGGACGTTGTTGAGCGCATGACGGCATACATAGGCGATACGCCGTCTGCCGACAGTTTGACGCGGTCGTTTCATTCGTAGCCAAAAGTGTAATTGCCCGTTCGGATGAAAGCCTCGTAAAGAGTTTCTGCCGTGCGATTTCGAAAATCCCGTGCTGACAGGTGCACACCCACTGTCATAAATGAAACAAACCCGTTTTCCAACGCGCTCCACACCCGATATATAAATTTAATGGAATTTCAAACCGAGTAATCGTTTCGTTGCTACAATTATCGAGCTACGTTGCCACGTTCGCCGTTTAAATCACCTTATCTCTCGTTTCGACGCGATTATGTTTGCCAAAGTATACACTTTTTTTTATCTCTATAAAACGATAAAACGATATGTAAAGAAAAGGGGAAAGCAATTCAATATATCTTCGCGTCGAATTCCATGTTATAAAATTAGAAAATTCTTCTACGTTACGTTTCATTTCGATACGATTGCGAGATTACACTGGGCCTTTGCGAAGTATATATTTTTTCATCTAAATAATACTAATAATTACAAACGATGAAAAGATATATATAAAAAATTTGGAATTTATAAATTTTGATATCTTCGTATCGAAAATTCGCGTTATAAATTCGAAAATTTCGTTACGATTACACTTTTTTTTTTACAAAATATACATTTATCTCGATAATAATAATTATAAACGATGAAAAAAATATATATAAAAATATATATTCTTCGAGGCATGATTGAAATGTCGGTCAAATGAAAAAAACGGCTCTCCATTCGAGGATTCGAAATTTTCGAACGCGACTTCCGCCGCCCTCGGACGTTCCAAATTTCCAGAAAAAGGTTCGAGCGCTCTCGTGTTACACGGTCGTTCCATTATGTCGCAAACAAAGTATCAAGGAGGTTTCACTATATTAGAGCCCACTTTGCCTACATTTTCACCGGCGAACCCCCGAACGCTGTTTACCTTTTACACGTAACACGACATTCTCCACTCCTCAACCCACTCCGGTCCACAGAAAGAGACAATTTGAATTACAAATTCACGTCCGCCACTTTACCATTGTTACGAGCTCCCCTAACTCACGTATATATTCATCACAGTAATAACCGACTAAGCGAGAAAATGAAATTGCCGCTGATGCTGTAACAATTAAACCGACGTGAATCAAAGGTACAAACACATTCCATCCTACATTTTCTATCTTATAACATAGTCCTTTTCTCACTTCGAACTCACCGCGCAGCATTAACATCTCGACTCAACGTGCGACGAAAGAGGCAACGATTTTATTCTTTCGATTTCCACGCGAGAAAACGTGTTTAGAAGAAGAAGTAAGTGGCCAGACTTCTTCTCGAGGTAGAGAAGAGTATCAGCTGATTCCGAAAGATCGAGGCTGCATTTGAGCGCCGTTCGAACGAAAACAGTCAACGATCATTTTTTCCGCGATAAACAATAAAGTCGCTCTCCGCGCGCCCTCGTTTCGAAACGAGAGGAGATGACCTTGAGATAACTGCGCTTCGTAACGGCGTCGTGAAAGCTTAAGTGGGTGTGATTTTTAAAATTATAAAGGGAACTACGCGTACGTGTACAGTTTATATAAGCGGAAGAGACACTCACCCGATTTATGCCGAGAGATTTAAATATATATATATATATATATAATAT
>NW_006263482.1:632904-638739 GCF_000469605.1 Apis dorsata
AATATATATATAAGAGATATAAGATTTAAATTATATTAAAAATATTATATTAAATATTAATATTAATTATATTAAAAATTTAAATTATATTAAAAATAATGTATAAATAAGTTCTTTTCCAAATTCAAGATTTTATTACAAGATTACCCAATTATTTCAATCGGATAAATTGTCAGGTGATCTGTCGATTTTTCTCGTGTCTAGATCGGATTTTCATCGAGCGACTCGAATTTTAAATCTTTGTTATAACTTTTCGCAAGATCAATTTTCCGTAAGATAGTGGCGCGTAAACCATTTCAGTAGTATTTTTTAAGCTAGAACGCAAAAAGTAAATAAATTACACAGGATTGGAAACTCTCAGAGCCTTGATCGCGGCTTTTTTTTAAAAACGAAAAAAGAACGCTGTTTTGGATGGCGCCACGAACAATAAACTAATTCGAATTCGATCAAAAGTTACGATCGAAAAAGAAAGGAAATTATTTGAGCACAAGATTTCTTCTTTTCACCTCCTTTTTTCGCGTATTCGTGAGATAAACGTGGATCGAATCACGTTTGATTTATAGAAACAGCCCGACGCACGTTTCGCGGATTTAATTTTTTATTTTCGACAGCCTTCCCTCTTCCTTTTTCAATTTTGCTTCGTTTTCAGATTCGAACAGATGTTGGGGACACGAGCTCGCGCGATAACATTGGCCGATCGTTCAGCTCGGTCGATAATGAAGCTGCGCGATGGAAATTCGTTGTCGATTGTTTAGTTAGCTTTCGAAACCTGCGAAGACATATGTACCAGGTGTAGAAATTGAAAGTTTAATTAAACTTGGATGGAATAGGCTCTTTTTCCCCCTCCCCCGATTTTTCTTCTCCGGATTTCGAGTTCGAATATAAGGCGCGTCGTTTATTTCCCCCTTCCGCGCGTCATAGAAATATATTTCTCGTGCAACGAGGATAGAACGAAAGTGACGAAGGAAGAGAGGAGGGGAGACAACCGCTGCACGATATTTCCTCGACCGTTTTTTTTCCACTGAATTAGAAGGACGTGGCGCGGCGCGCAAAACCGTTGATGCGAACATTACTTTTATCTCAACGCGAGTAATTAAACGAAATAAATTTCTCGTCGTGCGTTGTTTGTTATATTTATTTACGTTTTTCATTGCTCTTCGATCCTCTTTGTTCGTCCCCTCTCTCTCCCCTCCTCTTTGTTCCCAATTCAGGAGGAATCCGAGTATTGTTGCAACGCTCATAAATATAAAATTCAATTCAATCGCTCGTTGCATTTGCGTTTTTCTTTTCTTTTTTCCATTCCAAGTACGAAACTTGGGCAGGAAATGTTTATTAAAAAAAAAAAAAAAAAAAAAAAAAGGAAAAATTCCACGCGAAATTACATCGAATCAATTTCCTTTGTTCGTATTATATTATACGCTTTGTAAATTATTTTTTTTTTTTTTTTTAAAAATCTTTTTCCATCTTTTTCACGATGTAAGCAAAATCCTCGATCCGATTCAGGTCATCTATTCATCCATTTCGATTATTTTTCCTTGTCCGTTATCATCCAACGTGTCTCTCGAGAAAGCGAGAGCGAGAAAAGGAGGAAAGAAAGAAGGAAGTTACTATAACCCCCTCTCCGCGCAATTTAGGGGATCGTTCGTTCTACTCGATTCGATTCGAGGTGCAAAGTGGTTCGACCGTTCGGTGAATAATAAATTAACGAAAGGGCGGATTATCGAGGGCGGTGGATTACGCGCCGGGATTATTGAACTTTTATCAGGAGGGGGAGGGGGGGAATACACGGATAAAAGGAGAGAACGAAGGAAGGAAGGAAGGAAGGAAGGAAGGAAGGAAGGAAGGAAGGAAGGAAGAACTAATCGGGGAAACGGGGAAGAATAGGAAATGGAAGAGACTCCCCCCTTTCGCGAAGGAGAGGAGACGGTTGGCAATTCGCCGATCCGATAAACTCAATCAGCTTACTCATCTACGTAGACGTGTACTACCTCCGCGTCTAATGATCTTTAAATCCAGTCAATCCCGTCGATTCACCATTCTCTCGTCCCCCTGATTGCAACTCTCTTGTAACAGAGAGAGAGAGAGAGAGAGAGAGAGAGAGAGAGAGAGAGAGAGAGCGAGAGAGAGAGAGAGAGAGAGAGAGAGAGAGAGCGAGAGAGAGAGAGAGAGAGAGAGAGAGAGAGAGCGAGAGAGAGAGAGAGAGAGAGAGAGAGAGAGAGCGAGAGAGAGAGAGAGAGAGAGAGAGAGAGAGAGCGAGAGAGAGAGAGAGAGAGAGAGAGAGAGAGAGCGAGAGAGAGAGAGAGAGAGAGAGAGAGAGAGAGAGGGCGAACAGCGACGAAGACGATTCCTTCACAATTTACCCGATTTTTCGCGACCCGGTCGTGTATCTTCAACAACGACATACGGGCGAAGAATATTCGTTTATTAGAGACGCGACGACGTGTCGGAATATCGTCGAGTCTCGACGATCAATTTGTCGAACGCGTTTGGTGCGCGTTCATTATCGTTCATGGTCGACCAACAAGTTTTTTTGTTAGTTGGAAGCGAAACATCAGTCTGTTTCTAGCTCTAGTTCTCAATATCGAGCGGATTTTTTTTTAAAAATTAAATTTTGGAAAATTCTGCGAACGAAAAAGGAGAGGGAAAGGGAAATTAAAGAAGGAAAAGTTATTTATAATTACTTGTTACGATAGAAAATATAATGAAAGCGAGTTGGTGCTCGCTTGTTAATGTATAATAATCGAAATGGAATCGTCTTATGAAAGAAAAGAAAAAAAGAGAGAAATTTAAAATTGTAGAAATCTTTCAAAAAAAAAGTACGAGAATGAATTATCTTGAATAAAAAACGAATATAATATCATCGTTTTTTGATAAATGCTGATATAATTTGTGAAAATGCAACGATCACTATTAAAACTCGAAAACGTTTGATTTAAAATACAGCTGGAATTCGATAGGAATTGTTTGATTTTCGGTTTCAAAGAAAAGAAAGAAAGAAAGAGGAGAGAAAAATTGCTCTCACGAGTCGTTTATCGGTTTAAAAATCCTTGGTGGACACGGAAAATCCTGGTACAACGGGGCGGAAAAATGGAAGAAAAACGAGGGTTGAAAACGGTAACAAGAAGGCGGCAAAGGGCCGTGTCAAATTATTCTGGATCAACACCAGCCCGGTTTTTTGCGCGAGGTGGAAACGTCGCGGAGAAATTTTCCTCCCCCCTCCACCCTCGTTATAACCGCGGTCAACGTCTCTAAAAAAAATTAACGAGAAATAATTCCACCAAAGGGAGCAAACGTTGTTTCCCTTCCTCTAAAAAAGCGCAAAAATATCCACGCTTAAATAATAGTTTCAACGCGTGGCGACTCGAAAGAATCCTTTTTCTTTTTCTATTAAAATTCGTTGCCTCGAATACGAATATCCTTTTTTATCGGCCGGGTATGATTCGTCATCCGGCAACGTTGCACAAGACGGGGAGTGGAAGCGAGAGTGCCACGTCACCATTTGTAACGCTGCGCGCGTTACAAATCCCATGAATATCGCGGTGTACAGCCAACCGTGGAACAGACGTTCTAATTTTCGGCGAAGAGAAGCGACCGGCCTCGGAAGGATAATTCGTCCCGGAATTCGAATGCGGCTGAACTCGAATTACACGGTGAATCGTCCTGATTAACGTTCCTTAAGCGCCGATTCTCCTCCTTCGCCTGCGGCGCAAACTCGGCTCGATGACGAACGCTAATATCCAGGGGGGATGCGACCAGTCATAGGATTGCAATTCTCTCTCTCTCTCTCTCTCTCTCTCTCTCTCTCTCTCTCTCTCTGACCGGTATGCGAGCCAACAACATTGTTCCATACACCGTGCAAACTGCTTGATTCACGCGCGATCTGTTTACGGCTTTCTCAGGAATATTGATGCGATTGTTGGCGTTTCGTATACGGCCACGGTTTACGTTTCACTTGATACCGCGGTAAGCGGATAAACTCCAAGGACTCGATTCGCTCCATCGAATTAACATCGTAGATTGTTCGCCAACTTTGGATTACGATTCGATTTTATCTTACTCGTTCCATCCACTGGTGAATGTTTCATCGAGGATACGGATTTAACGAAGTGTATATTATATTATACACGTATATTATATTTCATCAAAAATACTCTCGTGATTCTTTCTTTTTTTTCTCAAATTCTTTTTATGAAAAAAAAAGTATACCTTTCGACTTTCGAGTTCTAAAAAAAAAAAAATCACATATTTATCATCTCGAAGCATACAAAAGCATAGATCGAAATCCTCTTACAATGTTTTTCGATGATGTTTCCTCGAAAAGCAAACGGATTACTTTTACGCGCAAACAAAAATTCACGCACTTTTATCGATCTAACCTGTGCAAACGGTGTTTCGAAACCGTAAGGGGGAAAGAAGAGAAAAGATGATCGTAGACCGCTGGATGTTTTACCCGATAACAGTTGGGAAAAGTGAAACGGTACGGTGTGGCAAAAAAAGGTATGAAATTAAAAGATCCGAGCCGCGAGCCAATTCGTTGCGAGCACAATCCTCTTCTATTCCACTGTCCCTCTCCTTCTCCACCTTCTTCCATCCACCTTCCATCCACCATTTAGTCGAGCAAAAAATTCTGCTCGCTGCAACTGGTTTGCAATTTGTTAAATGCTAGGCCCCGACCACGAACATTTACATACACGAAACAATTACTCACGGAGAATAAATGGATAAGGGAATACGAGCAACAAGCACCCTTTCTTTACTGTTATTCCATTATCAGGAGATCGCGAATTCACGCGCTCACGCTCGACCGTGAAGAAAGGAAAGAAGCGAATCCGGCGGTTACCTTTTCACGGCGTCCGCTTCAATCGATGGGCGGTCGAAACTTTGACCCCTCCCTCTTCCCACTCCAGCCTTCCCCCTCCCCCTCCATCTCAAGGAGGCTTTCCATCGCGGTGAACGCGGCGAAAACAATGAGAGAAACGGGCAATGAGAGCGGAAAGCCCCGGTAATCCCGGTTGCAAAGCGAACGAACTTGCCTTTCGAATGAAAATTTATGACCACGCCGCTCGAAAGTGAGAGCACAGTTTTGAAATCTCCCTCCAATCCCGATAATCCCTTTTCGTCGATTTCGGCGGGGAGCCGAATTCTGCCTTTGTCCCTCCTCCCTCTCAGACAGACGTTGTTTCAACAACGCTCATAGAAATCGGTTAATCGGCTTCAAGTTCCAAGAATAATTTCGAAGTAGAAGATCGAGGGTGTTCGAGTTTGTGCACCGTTCGCGATCATTTATCCACAAGCGGATACATACATCGAGATGAGAAATAAGATTTTCTTTTCAAGACTTTCCAACGTATCATAGAAACCGTAGAAAAGCTCGTATAGTCGAGAACGATAAAAATTATTGTTTGGAAGGGGGATGGAGTGGGAGAGATTTTAACGGTTGACTAGAATCAAGGCGTTTTCCTTTGTTACGGTGGAACGGTGTTTCCAGTTCCGTCACGGAAATCGCGCTTCTTTTCAATCTTCGACTTCGCATTTGTATCGAGTCGCCGATCTCGTCGAAGCGGGGGAGGGGAGGGAAAGGGAAGAGGGGGAGGGGAGGGGAGAGAGAGAGAGAGAGAGAGGGAAGGGAGGAGGTATTCGAAGAATGGAAAAAAAGGGGGGAGGAACTGCTAACAAATAACCTGGCCGCTATTTGACGATTCAACGCGACGACGACGAAACATTCGAGAAATTGGAGAACGACCCGAGGAGAAGAAATCTATTCCCTTCGCTCTTCGTCATCCCCCCCTCCTTCCCCCTCCTTTCCTCTTCTGCTTTTTTAAATCCAATATCGCT
>NW_006263482.1:639002-640850 GCF_000469605.1 Apis dorsata
TCGTGGCACGCGAGACGTCTAATATCCCAATGGATTTAATCTCGAGAAAGAAATTTTTCCCTTGTAAGAGAGTATCTCTGTACATTTATATCTCTGTACATTATACAAGGTTGTTGTTGAATGTTGTTGTTGTTATCAATCTTGAGTGAATCATTTTTTTTTCTTTTTCTTTTTCTTTTTACCAACAATTAAAGACAAGTCGAAGACTTGTGACGTGTGGTCAGCGTGAATTTTATTTTCAACGGAACGAGTATTTTCAATAGTATAACGCAGATCCTCGATTTAAACAGAACATATAGCAGCAATGGCCACTTCACGATATTAACTCTGGGTTGAAAAAGTTAAAAATTTCGAATGAAATTATTTTAAGTAATCGTTTGTTAAAATGCCAGAATAATATTTATTAAATCATCGAAGTAACTTCAAATATTAAATTTCGCTGTTGGACAAATTTAATACAATGAATTATTATTTGATGATCATTCGAAGCGAATCACTTTTTAATAAGGTGTGACATATGACGAAGATCGCTTATTAATTTTCGTGAAATTTTTTCCCACTCGACGAAGATAATTATTCAGAGTTATTAATCCAGTTGAAAAAGTAACCAGTTAAAAATCTCGAATAAACTTTAAGTAATTACTTATTAAAATGCTCGAATAACGTTTATAATCGATTCACTATTCATATAATCTCGGCCGATTATTATTACGTTTTGAACGATAAATTATCGAACTAACTTCGACTATTAAATTTTCCCCATTGCTGCGAGAAACTGTTCTCAAATAAGAAATTAAGAAAGATGTTACGTCGTTCCACTCTTGATACTTAATAGAAAAATTATAACTCCAAGTAATTCGAAATTGCTCTCCAACACGACTATTTCTTCCTCTTAGTTTGCATTTTCACGATTGGAGAAAAAACCAAAATCCGCGATCGTAGAAATAAAATAGAATTCAACAACGAACACGCAGTTAGAATCCTTAGTGTCATAAATCGGTTAAAGTAAACCATTCATTCCAAGCTCGTAATATAAAGGAAAGTAGATGGTCCTCGTGGTTCAAACACAGACATTTATCCAACGTTCAAAGTTTCGACAAAGATTATTCTCTTCAAAAGTAAAATTTTTCCTCGCCATCTAAATTGTAACGAAATCGGGTAAAAATGTGAATACACGTATTCGTTAAAAATTCTTCTTTGCGCGTTTGATCGCTTGAGCTGATTTCACGAACGATTTCATTTTAAGGGCACGAGTTGTAAATTCTTCATATGCGCGGTAATGTTTCGGAATTCGGCTACAGATGTTGCCGATTCAACGTCCAGTGCTTGGCAGCTTATAGCAGAAGGTTCAAGTTTCGTGCGTCATATTCGAGGCCAGATGTTATCAACGTTACGAATATAATATTTCTAAACATTCCAGTTCTCCAATTGCCTTTCCTTCCCTGGTTCTAGAAGCGGCAATATTTATAAAATACGTATCCACGTGTCAAATAGATGGAATTACACGGTAGTAATCGAGGGAACCAAAATTTTATTCGTAGGACACGATTTTATGCACGAAAATTATACATGTATATCTATATATATTCGGTTGTTCGGAAAATAATTTCGTTTCTTCACACGAGTGTCGCTAGTCGAACGTTTATCCAGCCAACTTCGTTCTAAACCGTGTTGCTCGGAAAGTAATTTCGTTTCTTCACACGAGTGTCGCTAGTCGAACGTTTATCCAGCCAACTTCATTCTAAACCGTGCTGTTCGGAAAATAATTTCGTTTCTTCACACGAATGTCGCTAGTCGAACGTTTATCCAGCCAACTTCGTTCTAAACCGTGTTGCTCGGAAAGTAATT
>NW_006263482.1:641594-647205 GCF_000469605.1 Apis dorsata
AAACGTCTCGCATCTGTCACCGAGCTTTTCCACCTTCGAAATCTTCGAGTTTCCAACGCGCGTGCACTTATACGGCCAACGTTCCGGTGAGAGGCCGTTCCACTATCCACACTCGCGCATCCAAAGAAAATTTTCTCTCGCGTCGCGCGAAATTGCGAGGTGATTGCGCGCATTACGCGATCCTATTACCGAGCTTTCGCTATTTCGTAAAAGCACGGAATATGTAGGGGATGTAGTTATCGAGGAACGCGTTAATTTATGTTCGTACGAATATTTTTTTTTTTTTTAATTTAAAAATTTTAGACGTACTATTCACTGATGAAAAGAAGTCTCGAAGAAGAGATACGCGTTTGATTGGTTCAATTTGAAAGGAAACGCATTTTTGCTTCTATCATGTCATATTTATTGCATATATTAATATAAAACGACAATTTGTATATAAATCTCGATGCAGCGTAGAATTCAAAGAATTCTAATATATCGATATAACGTAAAAATTGTCGCGTATATTAATCCAAAACGACGATCTGTACTCGATGCATCGAATGATATAAAAATTTGTTTATTTCTCAATGATATATACAATTACAATTTGTAATATAATTTGAAAATGTAATTTCATATTTGAATAGATAATAATTGTATGAATAAATTAGACGTGTTAAATGAAAATAATTTTTACCGATTTTAAGTATTCAAATTATAGTTTTTTAGTGCTATGTAGCACGTGATGGCGACAAAGCGTCCGAAGTGGAAATAGACTCCTCTCTCTTGTTCCTGTACTTGTCCCGCGAGACTTTTTTCCACCAAGTGAACTGTACCGTTGGATGTATTTTAGAGAGTATTTGTATTTGAGCTTTTAAAGTTGTGGATTGTGGAAATCTGAAAGAGGAAAGAATTTTAATTTAATGATCTGCCCTTTTTCCTCTCTTTTTCGTTTTTCCTTTTGGTTCTTCTACATTTGCTATCCTAATTCGACCTAATTAATGTCCTAATGAATTGAATTAAGCCCCAGAAATTAAGTTTCGACCTAATCCTTTCAACGATTCTGTCTTTTGTCAACTTTTGTCTCTCGACGGTTTCCTCCTGTTTTTTTTTTTTTTTTTTACCACCACTTTCTATATTTATTAACCCAATTTATCACAATTATCAATGTTCGCTTTTGATTTAATCTCCAACTTAATCAATGATACGGTTTTCGCATTTGCAACACACTTTGGAAACATTTCTACTTTTTCAGTTAAAGTTAATATTCATTTTCGTATGTCGTAAATATTCGACTAATTGAAATTCAAACTCTCTTCGAAAATTCGATAATTAAACTCATTTAGGTTATTCGCGAAGGGATTCAAGCTTGTTCAGATTTAATGATTAACCGAGTATTTTCAGTTTTCGAGTGAAAACTTTTACAGGCTTTTTCTCTATTTCAAGAGAAGAGTTAAAATTTACGGATTTAGACAATTATATATATATATAAAATAATTTCGTTTTTTTTCATGACGTTTCACGTGATCATGATTTCTTGAATTGTTATTCGTTAGTTTGCTTCGATCTTTATTTTGTTTTCACTGGTCTTCCAAAACATGGCGCATCTTTAACATTGAAATTGTTGAAATGAAATTTTGAAAACCACTTTGTGACACTGGCGTATCGTTAATATAATATGCAATAAACTTCTCCGTAAACTTCGCGTAATTTTTTTCTTGCCTGAACAGTATTCTCCTTTTAATCTCGCATCTTTGTTATCACGCACGAAAACTGCATAGAATCAAACGAATTTTTCTTATAAATAAATCATGAAACGTCCACTCTTAAAATATACGATAACAACACGGTTTAGAACGAAGTTGGCTGAATAAACGTTCGACTAGCGACACTTGCGTGAAGAAACGAAATTATTTTCCGAACATCATGGCTTAGAACGAAGTTGGCTGAATAAACGTTTGACTAGCGACACTTGCGTGAAGAAACGAAATTACTTTCCGAGCAACACGGTTTAGAACGAAGTTGGCTGGATAAACGTTCGACTAGCGACACTCGTGTGAGAAAACGAAATCATTTTCCGAACAACCCAATGCATCAGGCGCTACGAGTTTGCTGTCAATCGAATTGTAAACGCAACAGGATCTGTGGATTATAATTCTGTTCATTAACTCGGATTTATAGAATGTTATAAAACTTGCGAGGAAACTTATGACAATTTTAATAAAAATTGGAGATTTTCGCAGGAAAAAGTTTCAGAGAAATCTTTGTCTTTTTAGAAGACAATAGAGAAATGATTTTTTTTTTCTTAAAAAATTCCCTCTACATCGCGAAGAATTCCGAAAACAACATTTTTCAAATAGACATTCGGTTTTACTTATCTCGAAGCGGACACTCCGCGTCTTCTCCTATTTCCCACTTTTTCCTTTCCGTTTCACTCAACTTCCTGCTCCATGCACGTAACTTCTTTCTTTCTTCCTTTCCGTCGCGTTTCGTTACCTTCGGACGTTCTAAATTACCATCCTTCTACGAACTTCTTATTGCTATTCTTTTCCCATTCCGCTCCCTGTTCACATGATAAAACAGGTAAAACAAGCGGTCAAACTTTTCAATAGCGATTCTAACGCACGCGTAAGAATCGAACGAGAAATTTTCATGTTTTCACGGGTTAGATGATCGTTTTACAGCGCCAATAACGTTTCGAGTTTTTAAATGATATCGGGAAACGTATCCGTCACGGTGGATCGAGTACGAATATTTCGAGGGCGATCGGTCGGAAATCGATTTCTCAGTTTCCCGAGAAAAATAGAAACTGTCGATTGTTTTAAAAAATAGGATGAAACACAATGTTTTTTCACGAACGAAAAAATTATCCGGCTAAAATCCAGCATCCAGAATCGCGAAAAAAAAAGAAACACGACGATCGATTTCAAACGTATATTCTCTCCGTTTCGATCGTTCGTTCGGATGACGATGATCGGGATGGAAAGAAATCCACGGGAATGTAATTTACGGTGGAACAAACGGGTAAAAAGCGAAAGCAAGGATAGATGGATGGATGGTTGGAAAGAGCGGTTGGTCGTTGCAAGAGGCTCGTCGATTAAAGAAAACGAGGAATCGAGGAGGGGAGAGGGGGAAGCGACGAGGAAAGCTGAAAGAGGGGCGGCGAGAGAGAGAGAGAGAGAGACGCTCGTTAGATGCATTTTAACGCTATCAGAAATTCCTTGCCTTCTTTCATCACTGGTAGACCCCTCCCCTTCTCCCGACCAATGAATTTACACAGTATTTCGTTCCGAGTTTTAATCTCGTTTCGCTCAATTTCGCCTTTACCTACGGAGCTTCGCTTCTCCTTAAGTCACGGTAATGAGTGAACACGCTTCGACGAGCATTCTCTCCGCTTTACCGAAAGAGGGAGAGAAGGTGCCTTCTGCCGAATCGTGCAAAGGCGACGCTTTCCATAAATCCATCAGACATTTTCAATCAGAAATTTTTCTCGTAACGCGATGCAATGATCGTGCTTGGATCCTTTTCGCAAATTTTGTTTCGCTTCGGTTTACAAGATATTCGGCGTAACAACTTGCACTCTCGATTTAATCCAGTTCGAGCCTGTCGGAAAGTAATTGCGTCTAGTTTCCCGTTGAAATTCGAGCGAATTTCATTTCGATTCGAATATTCGCACGAAATAACGAAATATACATTGTTAGCGAATATCGCGTCCATCGTCAATTCTTAGTTTCGATTCGATGTTTATCTCGCTCTGCGAATTATTAAAGGCTCTCGATGTAGTAGAACAACGTATTCAAGACGAAGTAATTAATCCTTATCGCTACAGGCGATTTCTTCGCCGCGGCAAAAATGTACACAGCAGTCGAGAGAAAGATCGTTAGCGGCCGTGTTTACGCCATTTTTTTTTTTTTTTTTTGATTTTTATTATCGAGGAATCTCGTGAGAAACAAATAATAAAAAGAAAATACGTTGGATGCTACGTTTCCAGAGAAAGATACTCGATTATACAATAATTCCAATCGTCATCTTATGGAGATATAATCGTTCGTAGTAAGAATTAATATTTTAAAAAGTGTAAGATATTCGAAATGCTCTGTGTGAAATTGTAAATTACTTTTTGAACTATTTCTATCATCACGACTGTTCATTCAATTTCGTTAAAATGAGATATTATGTATTGTTGGAAAAAAATCGCATTTTTGTTTCCACTGTGTCATATATTGTCGCATATATCAACAACGATCTGTATCAAAATCTCGATGCATCAGAAGAATTCTAACGTATCGATGCGATATAAAAATTGTTTTATTTCGACATCCATAAGTTAATTACAATTTGTAACGATAATTATACGTGTATACAAATAAGCTAAACATATTAAAAATAGTTTCAAAAATATTTCCAACTTCCACTCTTATCCCAACATAACTCGATGAATTGAACATAATTTTTGCGACTTTGAATATTCGAATTATAGCTCTTCTACTGCTACATAACAGTGTAGTGTCAGGATTATCGACAAAGCGTCTCGAAGGATCGCTCCTGCGAGACTTCTTTACACCAGTGAACGATACATAATCCGTTTCAGCCGATGATATTTTCAATCCTACTTTCCTTTCCAAAAGTATACGAAATATTCTTATCTCTATATTTGTATCCCTCTTCTTCCACGCGAGAATGTAAAACACTCCCTTCCGCCTGTTCAAATATCGACTTCGATAGTATAATACATAGATAAGTAACAATAAATAATTAGATTTTTTGGATTTGTTCGAATACACAAAGAAGAATTGAAAAGGCATCGATTGCAGAGCGACGAATTGGCGGACAAAAGCGTGGCCCTATTTTCTCGCTAGAAGGGATAACCTCTCGGTTCGATCGTTGGCAATAACGCGAAATCCGTAACAAAAGGCAAGATGAATCTTGAATTCAAGATGGCGTAGGAGAGAAAAGAAGACGAAGACGGGGAAAAGGATTGCGCAGGGACGAATCGAATAATTTAACGGGAGGAATGAGACGGGCAAAGTGTCCCGCTACAATCTCACTTTTCCCTTCCGCCACATTTTCCGTCACGCGAGGACAAACGTCCATCCTCTCCCAGAAGCGCAAATCACGTCGAAAGAATTCTTATTCTTTCTCTTCTTCTTTCTCCATTCCACAACGGATTCCTCCATCAAAAATTCCTTTCTTCGATTCCTCGAAGAATAAAAAAAAAAAAAAAGATTTAATCCAAAAAATTTATGTTGTTCGATCGCGTAAACACCTTGTTTCCTCTATAAATTAAATCGATCGATCTTGCGATGGTCAACACTTCTCCTAAGTCTCCTCTTCTCACTAAATCAAAATTTAAATCCGTATCCATCCGTTATGGGGGAAAAGTTGAGAAAATTTGCGACAGAAAATTTTTCGCGTCGGATATTTCGACAATGGCCTAGAGCAATGAATTATGCATTTCGTTATTGTGGGAACGTCGATAACAATTTGTCAGCGCGGTCGGTACGTATCGGTAAATAATTTAGCTTTCAACCGCGGAGCGAGCAAAAGTTTTCCTTCTCGAGCGTAACGATTTTTCCACCATTTGTAATTATGCACGGGACTCGTATTCGACTCGAAGGAGGGGGGG
>NW_006263482.1:647799-648733 GCF_000469605.1 Apis dorsata
AGCCGTTCGCGCATCCAGGGCTTTTTTCGCTCAACTGAACCAACGATTCCACGCCATTTCCACTCTGAATTTCTTAGCTAATTTAAAACGATTTCACGCGCGAATTAACGTATAAAACTTTTATATTCTAATGTTTCATGCATCCTTACGTGTAAAGAAAAGAAAATTTGTCGAATATTGAAGCGTATATCGTTGTTCTTTGTGATACGATGTCTTTCAGTTTTCTTATTTCGTTGAGAGCAAACCTTACGATTCCAATAACATGGAGATCTCATATTCACCGTCTATCATATTTATTTCTCACCTTCTCTTATTACTATTTTCATCGCTATTTTATTTCCCTCTATCGTCATTTTTCGTTATTTAATAATGAAAAATCAAACTCATCTTTGCTCAAAGTAATTTTATTATTGTATTCCATGCCTTAAAACTTTGAAAATAATATTTCTATCGTCATTAACTGTCAAACTCGGATCAACCTCGAAAACGTAGTTCGATCCGGATATTTAATTCGATAGTATATTATTCTACGCTTTATAAGATTATCCATAAAAAGCTTGTGAATCTATATATATTATGAAATGATACTTTAAAAAAAGAACATAAATAAATATCGTCACCGTTCAAATCGCCGCATCAAATGGTGCTTGAAGGTCACCATTCGAGCGTAAAGGATTAGAATATCTAAGAGGATTCTAGAATGAATCGGTCGATTATCGTAATTGGATGAAGCTTTCTTCCACGCGATTATGTCGTATTAATTTATTCAAACGAATTCTGTCCCTTTCCAAAGAGCAGAATATCGATCGATCTCGATTGATGAATGATCGTGTGAAGAGGAATTGATAAATTTCCATGTGAAGAGCAATTAATGAATGATCGTGTGAAGAGGAATTGATAAATTTCCGTGTGAAGAGGAATTGATAAATGATCG
>NW_006263482.1:651308-653283 GCF_000469605.1 Apis dorsata
ATTCTTTATAACAATATTCTTTATAATAAAATGAACATTAACTATAGTATCTATTTTACATAATGAATTATATGAATATTAATTTTTCTCAAAATCATATTCTCTCATATAATTCAAAATTTTGCTTTATCTAAATCACAGCATTACGAAGATACATTTTAAGAAACAAAGAAAAATAACACGATTCTAGGATTGATTTCGTCTCTTGTGTGAACTTCCATATAATCGTACATACATTTCGCATAAATTAATCGCAAGAATCTGGCTACACGTATGAACGCTAATCGAACAAGCGATAAGGATTCCCGTCCCACCTTAGCGTATCGTCCTTTCTTACTTGCCATTCTTTTATCTTTATGCGAGTTTTTTGCTCCTTCTTTCGAGACAAAGACAAGTACTCGATCCATAATGATGTTCGTCAAAATAACAGTGTTTGTACAATTTAGAGTGTGTTGAATTTATACATGGTAAAAGTGCTCGTATCTTGCATGCGTTTATACGTGTATGAGTGGTGACTGGACAGCGATCGTTGCTTCGATTCGTCTATTCTTTTGCGATATAGCGAATAGTAGAATAAAGACAAGGCACGACTCGCATCTATATTATTTATTTCTATTTTTTCTTTATTAAATATAATTCTAATAGAGTGTATTTTATTTATCTAAGTATATATTGAACGATGATATGAAACAAAATTTGAATATATCTAATTTTGATTTATTCATTTCATTTATTGCACAAGAGTTATTCCTATCTTTCCTTTATTAAATATATTCTAATATATGTATTCCTAGATATATATCGATACGATGATGTGAAACAAATTTTGAATGTTATTTACGACCTGGTATCTAATTTTGATTTATTCAGCGTTGCACAAGAGAGTTAGTTTTTTAGTAGAGAAGTTGGTACGCGTACTCGTACTGAGGAGTGGGTGACAGTGTGCACTCGAGAATAAGGTCAGTTAAGAGTAAACTACGAAGAAGGGGCTTAAGAAAATCAAGCCAAGAGTCGCGATGCCCGCGCGAGAAATAGAAACGATTTTGTGTTAAGATTCTGCGTACGTTTTTTCGCAATGGAAAAAAAAATTAGTTTTTACATTCGAAGCACAGTACAAAATCTCTTTATCAAATATTTATCACCAAACAAATTGTAACTTTCAATTTTATAAATCACGTTTTATAAATCGTGATTTATGATATATGTATGAATTTTCCTATCCCTTTTTTATTTATTGAAGTGTCGCTCGTGATAACGAATCTGTTTATAAACTCGGCTATTAATCGAAGGGCAAAATGAATTAAAAAGTAATCAAAAACCGTGAATATAAATCATGGATAATTAATAAGAAGGGGAAGAAAGAAGCTATACTCAGCATGGTGAAGATTAATTAATATAACCGAAAGTTCATTTAATTAAAAAACTTTCCATCCCCGATAATCGCCTGTGACAGATTGATCGATTCGAAGAGGTAATCGACGTAACGGTTGTTGATACAAAACGTTGCAGGACGTTGCAAACAAATACTTAAACGCCTTTCATTTACGTATACACATTCACAATACATTTTTGAACACACGTATAGAGCAGAGATTTTTATCAAATGCGAGGAAAAAGAACGTTAAACACGTACTCGAAAGAAATTATTACAAGTCGAGATGTAAGGAGATGATTGGTGGCACGACAGCGCCACCAATATATATAAAAGATTTTTAACGGCGTTCTTTCGAAGAACGAGATCAGATTGTTATTATTTTTGTTCCTACACCGATCCAATTTCTTGCATGCGAACCACCGTCGTGCAACTGGAGCGCGTCGATTGCAACTTCGGCACACGTTGTAGACACGAACGATATCGTGTCGCAAGCCGCTTTTTCAATTTACAA
This sequence comes from Apis dorsata, assembly GCF_000469605.1. Classification (NCBI taxonomy): domain Eukaryota; kingdom Metazoa; phylum Arthropoda; class Insecta; order Hymenoptera; family Apidae; genus Apis; species Apis dorsata. The sequence goes on from NW_006263482.1 coordinate 653,195, forward strand.
CGCATAATTGCCGCCCCTAATTCCTAACGATTCAACGCTGCAACGATTGTTACGAAGAGAGAGAGAGAGAGAGAGAGAGAGAGAGAGAG
>NW_006263482.1:653594-660597 GCF_000469605.1 Apis dorsata
GTTCGAGTAATTTCTCGAGTAATTTCTCGAGTAATTTAAGGATAATCAAGTTGAAATCAGCGATCCTTCGAAACGAGTTTCACTTGTTGGCTCGTGTCGAACGAGCGTTAATAATATACGAGAAATACACGTTGCGGCGCAATTGGTCAACCGTTGTTGCCGTTCCCTTTCGACCCGCAATAGCGGCGTCTCGTTTTTCTTTTCTTCGATAAAGCGGGAGGGGGGGGGGGAAGCGGGAAGGGGAGAAGCAATCACGACACCCTCAAAGAATAGCGAGAAAGGAGAGATTTCGCACGCAAAGCTGTGAAAGAAAGAAAGAGGTGAAAAATTGTCACGACGGTCGATAAAATTTCGATAAAATTCGAAACTGGAGCGAGTGCAGCCGGAAGTCCGCGTCATTAGATCCTCCGCCGGTTCAAAGAGCAGACATCGTTCACACTCCCTCCCCCAGATCGCATCCATTCTCCTCGTTTTCTTTCCCGACACGTATCTCTCCACGCTCTTGGCTCCGCTCCTTCGCCGTTTTTATTTATCCGCACCTCGGTTGCCAAATCTTTCCACCCTTTGCCTCGTCTTCTCTCCCCTCTCAATGGGTCCCCCTTTCTCCTCCCCCTCCTCCTCACCCTCCTCCATGCTATCCTCCGCACCTCTGACGATTTTCATCACCGTTCCATTCAGTTTTACGGAGTGAACGTCGCGCCGTATCTTCCTCGATCCTCCATTTTTCCATTTCCATCCTTTATTTCTATTTATCTCTCGATTTCGATGTATTTTTTTTCGCTTTCAACTCGAATTCGTATGCGATATTATTACAAAGACAATATTTGGAAAAATATTGGTATTTTCACTGATTATTTCTCTTATCTGATTATTTCTCTGTAAAAATATATTCCTTTGATATCGCTTCGTAACAAAGGAATGAAAGGAGAAGATAATAAAAAAAGGAAAAAAATATGGAAGATGTTCTCGAGCGAAAATACGTTTCTTCTTAATTATTAGGTGTGCAAATAAATTCTTTTCAAATTCAAGATTTTATTATGTAAATCGGGTACAAAATTACCCAATTGTTTTAGTCGGATCTTTCTGCCGATTCTTCTTGCGTCCGGATCGGATTTTCGTCGAGCGATTCCTCTAACTCACCACCGTCGAACTTTCTCGATGCGCCTGAACGATCGTCATCCTCCAAATTAAAATTTTCGGCTTTCAATCTTCGCTACGACTTTTTCCACGTTCCGTAATATACAGCATTCTCTTTCAATGGTGCACACAAATTATTTCGGTAGCTTTGACAGCTGATTCTAAGCTAGAACGCAAAAAGTAAGCTATGACGCTGTATCGCTCGAAATTGTCGCGTAGAACTGGAAACTTACAGCGCTCGTGGCGACTCTTCTTAAAAACAAAAGAACATTTCGTACAGCGCCACGATCGGTAAAGTAATTCGAATTCGGTCGAAAGTTATAATCAGCGAAAAAAGAAGGAAGGAACTTGTTTGCACACTTAATAATTTATTTAATAATTTAATGTCTTTGGGAAACGCTTTGTCAAAATTTTAATTGGATATTCGTATACACGGAGAGAAGAACAACAATCTGAGATGAAACACTGAAATGAAATTTAATAACGTCGAATCTAAAAAAAATCCTAAAAAAAACAATTTACGATAATCGATCGCGTTTACAAAATTTCATTACTCCAAAGAATTCATAGAGAATCTCGTCTCGAATAATATTCGCGATCTCGCAATCTTTCTTTTCCCGCGCGTCAGCGAATCGTCATTCGCTATTTATCTCCCTTCCTTCGCATCTGGCACCGTTCCCTTCTCGTCCCCCACCTTTCATCCTCAACGGTTCGAGCCAAAGCCCGAGCTAGGTCACGTCTCTGTTTTGTATTCCATCAACCTCGCATCCATTCCCGCGCTAAACAATAGGAGGCGCGCAGTCCGCTTCCCTTTCCTCCGAGAACGCGCAAAAGTTCGTACATACCCCCCTCTCTTTCAAACTTTTACCATTCGCCATCCCCACCACTTTTCTCTTCCCCCTCCACCTTCTTCGTTCGCCAGACACGAAGATAGACGAGGCGTCTTTCTTTGTCCAAAGTGGTTTCGTCTCGATTTCGAACGCGAAGTGGAGAATGCCGCGTAAAAATGCGTGTCAACTTGCACTCGTATCTTCTTTTTTCTTCTTTTACTTTAACACGAAAGTGATTCGATACGGTTTCGATTCGATTTGCAGTAAGAGACTCCCGTATCTGAACTAATAGGGAGACAAAAGTGGCCGAAAAGTGGAATAATAGAACAATTACTTTTCAAATTTATTATTCAAATAGAAATGAACAAAATTGATAGTCTCTTTCAATACCTAAGGATCCTATACCTTCAAACCATCGAGCCATCCATCATGTATTCTTGCTAATTTCGTTGCACTTTCACCACTTTCAATATCTTTAATTATTTTAGTTTTCTCTTTAATGATTAAAACTACACGTTTTCGTTTACTTGCCATCGTGAACCGTTCTCCGTTTCATACTGAATCGATATGATTACGTTTAACCAGCCGAACACAGGAAAGTATTTATTACATGTAAATATATTGTATTTATATTATAATCTAAGTATATTGTATATAAACATTGCTACGAAACATTGTGTGAATAACAGAACATACATAATATACATAATATACATAATAGAACGTCCGTATATTAGATAATGGATAATGGAGATACGGGAATCTCTACTGTATTAAAAATTTTTAATATCAGAGATTTTAAGCACCGTGTATAGACCAATAATATTTTTTATATGATTATACTTGCAAACCCATTCTCCATGTGTACTTTCCAACATTCCCAATGAATTTTGTACGAAAATATATACGATCGTTACTTCAACGAACCTTACTTTATACGAATACGTTAAGAAACATATTGAAAATAATCACCGATCGTTTACGAAGGCTCTCGAAATTGAACGACTCTCCAACTCCTCGCGACCCGTTCGATTCCGCGAACGAGGCAATTAAGCCTCGGTTATCTTAACGGTCGGAACCGTCGCAGCGAAGAAATTCGAATCTTCGAATTCGTTAGGGATAAATCACCTTGAGTTGCTCACTTCTAACCTAAATTTCTCCAACTTTTAACTGCCTCGACAAACTTCGCTCTTCCCGTTGCCAACCGTGATAATGTTACGGAATCGTTGGAGCTAGAATTGTGCGCACGAACGTCACCGCATCGTTACAAAGGTTTCGAGAACCTTTGTGTGTATGCGTCTACATAGCATGCGCTAATAACTCGAAAGAGAAACGCGATTCGAAGCACGAGAGATGTCTTGTCGTATGATACGTTGCATCGAATTTTTCCATAATCTCGTAACTCCTTTATAATTATATTATATTATATTTATCCTTTTTAGATTTTTATCGATATCTTATTGGAAACCAATAAATAAAATTTTGTTTTTAATTAAATTAACTTTATTCGAGATTTACTAATTAATTTTATTTTTTCAATTTGAGTTAATTCCCAATTCTAATTTGGGATCTTTTATTTCCTCGAAATTTCATTCACGAAATGATCATACTTTTAAACTAAACGTCTTATACAAATCGAGGAGTAACGCATGGGTGGAATTTTGGTCGACGATTCGGAGCACAAATTGAAACTCGAGGATAAAGAAGTACAGGAAGCATGATGCGTTTGGCAAACTCGGTGGAATACGGAGGTTTCCCGTTTATCGCAGGGATAAACGTTTCGTATTCTTATTGGGCCGAGACAATTTCGATAGTGCACCGAGGATGCCCCCTCACGATTTGCCGCCGATCCGCGGCATGGTAAATGCATGCCGTATGTAAATGTTGGCCGGGCTAGGGTAATCGGAAATTTGCTGGCTGTGCTTCGAAGCCACGCCTGTTCGAGGAAGCCGAAATCTACGAGCAGGAGCAGGAGGAGGAGGAGGAGGAGAATCAATCGACGAGTGATTCCACGAATATATTCTAATATTAATCTTCTCGATCTGACGTGACACGTTTCACGAATGAAATCGAACGTAGATCGAATGTTTAATTAGCTTTAATTTACGAAATTACCATTATTGAATATATCGTTTAATCAATGCTGCCAATCGGTTAATTAATTTCTTCGACTGATTCATTTCGTCTTTTTAATTACGACTGACGTTATTTCATCTAATATTTATTTATACCGCGCGTCTTGCGACGATTTCATAATATTTAGATTACACATCTCTTTGTAAAGAGTAAAATTGAAATTTTTGCCAACAAACTTTGAAAAATATTCTTATTGGATACTCGTGTGTGGCATCGCGAAATTAATAATTTCATTTTCGAATGTAAGTAATTTTCCAATAATTTAAGTAAAACTAAAACTATCTAAGAAAAAATACTTTTCCGCGGGATGGAAATTTTATCTCCGTCCTATTGATAGGAAATTTTAATTTTATTAATGTAACATGGTTACCGGTCGGTAAAAAGCAAGAAGAAAATGGTCTCCTCCTTGTTTGCATGGAGAGGAGGGCGCCCCCTTCTCCAACCGTAATGCGTAATCTTTGCGGGCCCAGCTACGACAGAGATCCGGCGGCCGCTGCTTTCCAACTGCAAATGTATGCTATATGTAAATGTTATCCGAGGCGTGGGCTAATCTGGAATTTGCTCGTGGTGGTTCAGAGACAAGGCGGTAGCGAGGTAAGCTCAGGTTTATGCTACGATTGATATCGTCTCGTATCCTACGGCCAAGTTATAGCAGGGAATTGTCAATAACCGATACACCGATACACAGCTATAGAGTATATAGATGGATGAATGGATGGATATTTTGTAAGATTATTTTACTTATTTCTTAATTTCACTTCTTCCGAAATTTCAGAATTCGAAAAGAATTTTGAAAAATTTTTCTTCTCTTCTTAAAATTTGAATCTTTAATTTGACTTTTTTTGATTCATAACTCTCGAAACAACCGTTCTCGAAAATTCTCTGTCTCGCGAAGGAGAAGAAAGGAAGAAGTAATCTAATAAAGCCGCTTTTCTGAAGCTCTTTTGGAGGGGAGGATATAACAGTGAGCACAGTCAAAGTAATACACGGTCCGGAGAGGTTAACAATAAGTTGTTGTTGCCCATAAAACAGTGGAATTTTGTACCAGTAGTTCGGTTCGAGTCGTGGAAAGTATATTGTATTAACGAACAGTTGAGAATCACTGAGACGTGGAATTGGGGAGGGGAAGGGGGGGAGGAAATTGTGCCGAGTGTATTGCGAGAGAAAACGGGAGCAGCGGAGGGAAAAAGACAAAAGAAAATCACTCTTTCTCTCTCTCTCCTCGGAATAGCTTTAGCTTCGGAATAAAGATAAGCATTACGTATTACATTACTCTACCTTCTTTTATTCCCTTCGACAACTTCGTCGTTCGTTGTCGAATTATATATAATTCTTTATAAAACTTTATCGAGGAGAAAAGTATCGAATTTCTAATTTGTAAAAAGAATGATAAACAATCCGATGGCATAACTTTCTCTTATATTTATATATATATTTTCCTTTTTTTCATCGATTTTAATTTAAGTATCGCATGACAGCGATCGGTCACGCTTTGAAATACGCGCATCCATCCATGAAGGCAGCTGTATTTGTCGCGTTCGAATCGGATATTGCAGATTGATATAGTGGCTACCCCGTCTTTCTCTCGTATAAAAATAAACTTTAACGAAATATTTTCACACCGAGAATCGGTTCTCTTTTTTCTTTCTTTTTCACTCGAGCAGCTAGAGACCAGCTCGTTTCCTCGTAAAATTAATTCGCGTCGCGCTCTATCATCTTTATTTCGAAATAAGCGTAACGAAGAAAGAGCGAGAGAGAGAACTTCGGTTGGAAGTATCTCTTTAGTGGACTTGGATTGAAAGTAAGGAGCGCTTTTTTCTTTTTGATTAAAACTTTCTATAAAGAGAAATATATTTTTCCTTTATAAAAAAAAATAATAAAATTACGTTAACTTTGCTTCTTTATTACCTAAATTTCCTAATGCTCGATGAACTTAAAATTACTTTATTTTACGCGTAATCTCACATTCACTGTCTATTATCCTTATTTTTCGTCTTTTTGCACCTCTTATTTCATCTCCATCTTCATCTCTCTTTCTCTCCATCTATATAATTTCTTTACGAACGAGAAATATTTACTCGAAATTCGAAACCTTTGAAAATAATATTCCCATTGCCACGATTGTCAAACTCGAACCGAATACGCAGATCCAATTTGAGATAAGAAAATCTATTCTAAGATTACACATAATCTTATTATTATAATATAATAACATACGTAATAATAATTCTAATATTCTAATATTATAATATAATAATTATACATAATTTTATTTATTATATATAATCTACATATACATTTAAAGAATCAATCGTGAATAAATACCGTTCGAATCCGAATTGAAGATGGCCCAGAGTCACCTCTCTCGAGTGCAAAAAGTTGATTATAAAAGATCTCTGTGTTCTCATATATATATCTATCCATCCATGAACACACTTCTTTCGTTCTATACTTCCAATAGAAAACGATCGCTCTCGAAGGAAATCGAGAGAAATCGAAATCTTCGCTTCGATTTGGCCCGCGTAATTTTAAAATTACACTTTTGTTACTCGGCTAGGGGAAAAGAGGAATTAAGATCTGTAGTGTCTTGTAAAAATTGTAAATAAAGGAGAAAAAATTAGAAGCAAATTGAGAAGCGAAAAGTGGGCTGGATCCATTGTTAGGGATAACGTTAGAGCTATGAATCTCTAACTTTATTCGGACAACGGATTTCTACGTAGCCAGAAGCCCGAATCGCGCACGGACTACCGATTTCAATGTGGCACAGTTGCAATGAATCCGGAACGTAGTTACACGGAGTAGAGCTTTGATAAAGTTAGTAGGAATCTGTGGAACGATGGATTTACGTGGATTTCAACATAAAAAAAAAAAAAAAAAGAGAAAAATCAAAGTTTATTATT
>NW_006263482.1:660715-671720 GCF_000469605.1 Apis dorsata
ATACGTTTATTAACATGGAGAACAAATATTTTTTTCGATTAGAGAAATAGGATAAATAGGTTTTTGCGCGTGTATTTCGTTTTCGCGCGGAAATTCGTAGAGGGGGAAGGAGAAAAAAAAAAAAGAAAAGAAGAGAAGGCTTTTCGTCGAAAGCAGAATTTTATCGTGGAACGATCAATCTTTCAACGGAAATGGGGGAGGAAAAAAGTTTTCTCGATCGAGTCGAGGCAACTGCATCGATGCAGTAGACATCGATATTAAATCGCATTACTCATACTCGATAAGCGGCGATGTGACAGTATGCACTTGAGCAACAAATTTAAAGGAAACGTCATAGATAGGGGTGAACGCGATGTTGACATCCCGCTCGACCCATCCGTCGATAAATATTAATATTCTCGTGTAAATTTTGCCTTTTATCTTTTTGACGATAAACAATTTCTTTTTTCTTTTTTTTCCTCGTAATTTACAACACTTATTGCTCGTAAAATATGAAATTTACCCCGTCCATAATTTACCCCGTGCAACGATCAACGAAACATTTGTAAACGAGCAGCATGAATTTCGTTGCGCAAATGTTGCAAAGACACGAACGCGTGATACAAAGGCAGGAAGTAAACGCGATGTAAATTTCAAGCTTGCGTAGCAATTCATCGTACAGCTAGTCGTCTACTTCCTGGATCGTGAAACAACAACAAGACCATAAACAATTACCTTTCAAAGATACCGTCTACGAGTCTAAAGTAGTCGTCGTCGATGTTAAAATTTCTTGAAGATCGATAAAGAAATCTCGATGGAAACGATTGAGCCATTTATTCTCCACTCTCGTTTCGATTCCTTTTTTAATCTCAATTATTTAATATCAATTTGTCTCGGGCGATGTTAGAGTTAGAATTAGAGTTAACCGACAGTGGCGTGGTATTTAATCTAAGCTCTCGAAACCTCAAGAGGATTCGAATATAATCCACGTTGTTAGCTCGCGACAACGTTTCGACGTTCAGAATTCCAACGTTTGGTGGATTACGGGTACAACAAGTATATCTCGTCGTATCGTGCTTAACCGCAAGCACTGTTTGCGATTCAACTGTATCTTTAACGATTATAAAATATATTAGATGAGCAAGTAAGTTCTTTCCCTCCTTTTTTTTCCAAATTCAAAATTTTATTACGTAAATCAGATTATCCAATTATTTCGGATAGATTGTCCGGCGACTCCCGATCTTTCTATCAATTCTCGGATTTTCGTCGAAGGATTCCTCTAACTCACCGTCGTCAAACAATCGTCGTTCTTCAAATTAAAATTTCTAGCTTTAAATCTTTGCTACGACTTTTCGTACGTTCCATAAGATACAGCGTTTTCTTACAATGGCGCGCACAAGCCACTTCGATAGCTTCGACAGTCTATTTCCTAAGCTGGAACGCAAAAAATAAACAGCGACGCGAACGACGCTTCTCGCGCGCCGTATCGGTCGAAATTATCGCACAGGACTGGAAACTCTTACAGCGCTCGTCGCGGCTCCTCCTAAAAACGAAAGAACGCTGTTTCAGATGGCGCCACGATCGGTAAAATAATTCGAATTCGATCGAAAGTTACGATCGTAGAAAAAAAGTGGAAGGAACTTGTTTGCGCAGATCTAGATCTCGTGAAAAAAAAACGCGAAATTCGAACAAAAGATCGAACGACAAATTCTTTCGAAAGATTAACACACATGTGTACATTATTTCTTCTATTCTGCGCGTAACTGCCTGCTCAGCGTGAAACGCGTAACGACTTTATCGGAACATTGTCAGAATGGACGGAATGGAAGGGTGCGCGCGCACAAATTATGCCGATATATATTCGAGAGCATTGTCGCCGCGCGTACGATGTATCGACACACGTATTGTGTCACTTAAAATTACGCGTGACGCGGCGTGACGAAAGTTGGAAGGGAGTTTTGGGGCGTGTTCCGGCGTAAAATCGGCAACAAGCCAGCGTTGAAAGTCACAGCTCGTTATTGGTTCAGCCTTGAGCGTAGTAATAAATTTCGCATAGTTGATCAATGCGAATGCAATTCTTGGCCGAACCACGCCGCGCGTGGTAAACATCGAGTGGTTTCGACGCGAGCTGTTATTAGAGGCGAATACTTCCCTTTAAAATCTTTCGCTTCTCGAAACTTTGGAATAGTTACAACTTTTCAAAATCGGTAGCCCTCCCCTCCTCCACCAGAGAGAATTTAATAACAACGCGAACGTACGGATCTCGATCTCGAGATGCTGGATATTAAATTCAAACGATCCAATATCACGGGTATCGCATTATCAACGAATCAAGGAATCGATAATTCGAATATCATCATAAAACTGATCCTAAATTTTGTCCGATATCTCCCTAAAATTATCCCTCGAGGAAGATTAAATACGTAAAAAGGACGTGTTTCAAAAAAACTTTTTACATTTCATCGTAACCAGAGGTTACCACCGGAGTCAGGGAAAAGGAAAAAAATGTTTTTGAAGTAGTTTTTCTTCGGTCCAACTGAAGAATTTTTACTTTACTTGCTTCGAATATAATTCGTATAATTCGAGTGATTTTCCCTTTTTAATTTGAATTTCAAAAATCGAAAGTTTTCGAAAAACGAAAACTCGTTAAACGACGAGGCGTCGATGTAAAGTATTTATTATAAATCTATCCCTCTGTGAAAAGCGATAATACGTCCATTACTTGCAGTGAATCCCGAGATTCTGACATCCGATTTATCAAAATTAATCCGAACGAGTATCTCTCTATAATATAATCAGGCGCGAAGAAGGCAGGCGTAAGAGAGAATATTTTTCCTGATGTAATTGCGCAATTCGAGAGAGATAAAGCGCAAAGAGTGAGCGACGGCGAAAGAGCGAAGAATGTTGAATAAGCGGAAGAACGGTGAATAAGACCTATTTACTTTCTCGCGTTTCTGGACAGGTTACCGACGTATACACCGCCCCGTGCCAAACAGACATTTCTCTACGCTTGAAACGTTTCCTTGTGTTACCTTTTCAAAGGATCACCTTTCCTTCTTTCTCTTTCTCTTCCTCTCTCTTTCTTTCTTTCGCGAAACTAAAACACGTTTCTTTCAAGCCGTTCGAAAAAATCCCTTCCCCGACTTTAATTCTCCTTCTCCTTCTTCTTCTTCTTTTTAGAATCTATGTACAAAATACATCTTTCACTAACAAGAGAAACAAAGGTAAGAAAGAGAGATCGATCGAAAGATTATAATTCGAAGGAAAAATTGTTTCGATTCGGTCGAGAATCGATGGTGAAGATCTTAGAGGCGAAAGGAATTTTAATCGAACCTTTGCCATCCTTAGTTTCGATTACTTTCATCGAACGATCGCAGGGAGCGCTGTTGTCGCGACAACGCGCTGGGGTACGAGGCGGAATCGCGCATGCGCGCCATATCGATGCCATACCGATAGAAGTCGGGGTGGGGGCAGTGTGCAGGTGCACGTGCATTACGACGCCTCGTTACCAGGCTGGCTGTATCTAGCCCCGGTTGTCAATTCGTGTAGCTTGTTTCGCACTTGTTCGCGAGGCGCGGCGAAACGCGGCCGGAATGCAAATAAATGTTTGGAGCAGCGGCCATTCCAAGTCAAACAGGGGGGTCAACGGCTTTGACGATATCGCTCATCCTGAGGGCGAGCCGGTGTCGCTCTGCCGCGAGGATAAATAAATAAAAAGTTTTCGGAACGGGACAGAACTCGAGGAGCGTGTTTAGAGAGATTCTGGTTCCTGGAGCTGTGGTATTTAGCGATAAAATTGATTTTATGAAAATAAAGTTTTATTTTCAGCGCAAAGTTCGCGTGCTAACGAAAGTTTAATTAAAGTAAATTCTTCAAGATTTGAAATTTCTGTTCTGTTCGTTCCAAGTTTTGATTTTAAAAAGATTCAAAAAGTTCTGATGTTGAGAAAGTTCTGAGGTTTCAAAAGTTCTGAACTTCAAAGGATTCTAAAGTTTCAAAGAGTTCTGAAATTCTGATTTAAACAATTCTGATGTTGAAAAGATTTTAAACTTCAAACAATTCAGAAGTTCAAAAAATTTTGATGTTGAGAAGATTCTGAAATTCAAAAAATTCTAAAATTCAAATAATTCAGAAGTTCAAAAAGATGTTGTAAGGTTCCAAAAATTCTCTTAAAACGCTCGTATACTTTAAAGGTGCGCTCATCTCGGGATCACACAAGCGACTAATAAGAGCCTTCTGATTGAGCGACACCCCCAATCTAAGGAAATTCCTAGAATAAGATTGAGAGGCTACGCCATCCACAGAATCCACCGTTGCCAAGAAACTGAGGAGCTCTTCTCAAGATGATGATGCTAATTGCTATTGAGACTGGCTGGAAAATGTCGTCCCAAGACGACCACGTTGATATTCCAGCCACGCTGAATTGTTTCTAATATAATATACAATGCGAAAGATCCTTCAAATTTTTCTCTTAAAAACGGCATTATCCTCTGCAACATCACTCTGTACCATTTGTCTTAACAGAGAGCAAGAGAAGGATCCGCGAGCCACTATATTTGAAGAAGTTAATCTCGTTTCGATTCTTTTTATAGACGTGTAAAATTGTTGTAGACATCTACAGATATTTTTTTAAAAATAATTTATTGTTTAAAACATAATAATAATAATGCCAAAATCATCTATAATTTTATTTTATTTCATCTACAATTTAATTTTATTCGAAATTTTCCTCTTTTTCTCGACACGAAAATGAGAATTTCAAAATGGATAAAATGCAATTAAAATAAACGTAAGAAAAAATACAAAGTTAAGTTAAAAGTAGAGAATTCGTTTACCAAAATCATTAGGACGAATTCTATTCATTCAACGACCTTTCTCTACGTAACGTCGTGAGTTTCGTAAGTGAGAAAATTCAATATGTCACGGTCGAGAAAGTAAAAAAAGCGAGGGAGGGAGAGAAGAGATAAGAATCTGGATGGAAGCCCGGCGATGTTAGCCCCGATGAAGTATCGTTCGAAACAGGAAGGAAACAAACCGAGCCGCTTCTTCTTCGCTGCCACTTTAAGGGGGGCAATTATTCGCGAGAAACTTTCGAGAAAAAAAATTGCGCGTTTGCACTTTTTTAATTAAATTTCTCGACCGCGTCGCGACCACGCGGTCGACTCGAGCAACTTTCAGGAATTTAATCGAGGTCCAGGCAAGCTCGGCCAAGCCTCTTTGAAACAGTGTTTCCCGACAAATTCGATAGAAAATTCGCCACAGTTTCCTTGGCCCGATCTTATCTTGCGCGCAACGAAAAATATTCAACGAGTTATTTGACGCGGTTTAAAAAGAATCGATCGATCCGTGCTAGAAAAAACTCGTTCGAATTTCGAGCGAGAAAAATTGAAATTAAACGCGAATTAAAAGAAAGAAAGAGAATAAAGAATTGTTGGAAGTTACAAGTTGATTCTGCGGAATGCTTAGAATACTGCGGAATAAAGATTAAAAAACGTGTCAAGATGAACGAGGTAAATGAAAAAAGAAAAAATGTGTCCGATAATAAATGAGTCGCGAAAATTTATTCGGAGGAACAGTGTTAAACCGTTTCACCTGTTGATCCTTAAACGTATTACACGTTTACGATTCTTTACAGTGTGACTGCGATAATTTAGATTTTTTTTTTTCTTTACGGAAAGCAAATTGCGAAGAAATTATATCGATTGATATAAAAAAGTACGAGAGACAATTCAAAGTAATATTAAAATCGTAATGCGTTTAAAATATTTAATAACGTAACACGTAACAGTGGGATACGTGGTATGCAATCCTGGACAAACGCATTTCGCATTTCACTTTCGTTACAGTATTCAACTCACGACAAATTGAAAAATGGAACGTTGTTATGCGTTCACCAAAGAGACAGCGAAGGCATGCACCCACTTCTCCCTCGAGTGCATATTTGTTTGTCTTCAATCTCGAGGAATTTTAATATGTTTTCCTTCCTTCTGGGAAGGCTCTGTTTCGCGTCACGCGCGACGGAACAGAATGCGCCAACTATCTGACAATACGAAAACTAAACTCGCACGCGGTATTACACGCTCCTCGTCCCCCTTGTCCTACCAAAAAAATTTAAACTCTCCTCGTTATTTCTCTCTTCGTTCCACTCGCTTCATCGCGATTAATGCTTGCCTTAAACTCGATTCCTCTCCGTGACACGTTTTCTGAGACAAGATTAATAAGAAAAAGAAAAATATATGGAGAACGAGAAACGAAAAGAGTATCGTCGCGTTTCGAAGAATATACTGGTTCTCAGGTGATTCCTTCGCTCGAAACGCGAGTCGATCGTTCGGTTTCGTCGATGCCACGGCAGCCATCGTCTCTCGGAAAAGGAAGGGACGAAAACGGCGGCGCGAGAGAAAAGGAAAACGAAACGACGTTATATAGGATGGCGGGCAAAGTCAAGAGGTTAAAGCGTCTTATGGGATTCGAATATATACCGGGGCGGGGTGTTGGGTGGGGAGAAGTGCTTTTTATGCCGACGTGTCTCGCGTACGAGGTGGGTGGAAATGTGGTATTGATTTTTATCGGTGAAAAATAGGCTCTTCCGATCGGTTATGAGGAGAGAGGGGACGTGATAACAGGTAAGGATGTGAGTTGAAAGGGGGGAAAGTTTTCTCCCCCCTTTCCTCGAACGCTGAACGAATTTTAACAGCGACCGTTTTCTGATAAAAAATGAATTTTTTAACAAAGAAATTTTCTCTTCCGTTTCTTGAATAACTTTTTGCTCGAGAACACGGCGAAAAACACATCCGTACGATCATCCACGTACGATCGAATCGAGTTGTATCGATTTTTAAAAAATCGAGATTCATTCCTTTCGAAGTTAAACGCATAACGATTCTTTTAATCGTTAACGATCGAAAAAAAAAACCAAAAACTCGTTAGATTAAATTTTCGAATTTCAATTTCGCGTGAGATTTTTATCGAGGGGGGGAGAGGGGGAAAGAGCGGTTATTTTGGAAAAGCGGTTCTCGATTCGGTAGAGAAAATTAACGCGGAGGTTCCCATTCCGTTGCCAAGAGAACGCATGTACGCGTGTACGCGTGGGCCCATAAAAGTTACACGAGGGGGAGAGGGAAGGGAGTTCGATTAAAAAACAGATACACGGTGTGCGCGAGATCGAATTAACCCGCGCGCCGCACTTTTCTGTCTTTTTTTTTCCCCCCCATTTGCTCTTTGTTTCTCAGCGCGGACCTCGGTCGACCGTCATTCAGCGCGAGAGGCACGCGCGGGGCAACGTGAGCGGAATGCCGATTGGTAATTGGCCGAGAGTGGCCGAGAGTGGGGAGTGGCATCGAAGGCCCCTAAGGGCGTCGACGAGCCTTGGAAAGGCAGCACGGAATCGCTTTCGAGATCGAACGAAGCAACAGCTTTCGCGAACAATGGAATGGAAAATGAGTGGGTCGATCGGTGAATCGGGAGGAGGAAGAGGGGGAGGGATCGAGTATCGAGGATTAGGATAACGATAACGCGTGGACAAGGATGAAGAAAATGGAGGCAGGGAGGAGTGGGAGGAATGGGAAATGAGGAGGAACGCGTTGCAGGTATTCCTCCATTCGAGACGAAACGAAGAGCGATGACTCGCTAATCAACCGGAAAGGAAGATTAATTTGATCCTCTTCGAACAATCTGTATAACGTGGAAACCGTGCAGACCGTGTTTTCACAGTAGAAACTGTGGATACTGTGGAAGTAAGAAGAAAAGTTTATCACCGATCTTTCCTCAAAATGCTCTCCGTGTTCAGGCTGTAAACTGTAGATTATTATCGTATTTATCGCTCAACTACGTTACGTAGTATTTTTTTTATAAACGTTATAAAACGTGAAAGCTATGCTCAAAAAAACGAGATCTCCTTAAAGTATCCTCTGTAAAACGTGTATCGTAGTAATGGCCATTATTTTACGAGCCTTTCGTGGTTTAGATTCGCGCGATTGAAATATTCGAACTGCCGTAATTTTTAAACGAAGCTTCGTTTTTAAACGCTCAACCATAACCTTGAATCTCATCGTCACTCGCCGCTTCCCGACAGTAGTACGAACAGAGACGTGTCAGCCAAGGGGACTCGCATCAGATATTTCCCTTGCGAGCAGAGTTGGGCTTATTGAAACGCTCGAATAACGTTTATTCGTAACTATAATAATTGATCCACTTTTCATGTAACCTCGGCCGATTATTATTACGTTTTGAACGATAAATTATCGAAGCAACTTCAACTATTATTATCACTTGATAATTGAAGCAATTTTTTTTTAATTGTTTTCAAATTTTTTTCTACTCGACAAAGATAATTATCAGTGAAAAATTAACTAACTAATAAAATAAAATTACTTTAAGTAATTATTTTATTCGTTCAACGATACAATTATTAATATATTATAATTTATCGAAGCAACTTCAACTATTAAATTTTGCCCATCACTGCTGAACAGATTTAACGTAAGAAATTATCATTTCAGGATCATTCGAAGCAAATCATTTTTTAATAGCTTGTCATGATCGTTTATTAATTTTCACGAAATTTTTTTTTACTCGATAAAGATAATTATCCATAAAAAAATAATTAACTAATAATCAAAAATAAAGTTACCTTAAATAATTTACTTTATTCATTTGACAATTATTCGCGATTATTATTAATTATATTTTGAACGATAAATTATCAAAGTGATTATTAAATTTTTGCGAGAAACTGTTCTCAAATAAAGATTAAGAAAGATGTTATCCTTTTCTTGATACATGTACGTATTAATCCAACTCGATACAAAAATTATAATATTTCAATTAATTATTTCCATAATCCTATATTTATAGAAGATACAGAAAATTTTCCCCGATTAATTGACGACTCGAATTGGAGAACAAGAAAAATCGAAGACACGCGATAAAAGAAACTTGATCCGACCGAGGTGAGAGCGCTTTCGCCTGTCAAAACCCGGCCGAGGCGGCTCGAAGAATGGAGGAACGCTTGGCACTTTATATTAAAATCCTTTCTCCCGTGTCAACCCGATACCCCGCTCCCCACCTCCCCATCCTTCCACGCATCCGCCAACATTTACCGCTTCCGTACGTACATTCCTGCATGAAAAATATTCCATGGAAATTTTTCGCTCTGTCGATAATAATAACTTTGTAACGCGAGTTATAGAATCGAAATTGATTATCGATCGAGAAGAAAAATTCCACGAGAGAATTCTCGAATCGTTCGTTAATTTAAGAAATATCGAAATTGTGCCATAAGTGTTCTAAAGAATTTCTCTTCTTTGATCATTGGACGTATATAGAATATTCGTGAAAGATCTCGAGTGAGCATTAAATGAATAAATATATGATTAATTAATAAATTATATTTAATACATATGAAAATTGAAATAAATTCGATAAATATGAAAATCATTATCGTTGGAAATGGTATTATATATGCTTGGATTCCCCACTCTTCGATCCGTGGAAAAAAAAAGAAAGGAACAATGTATAGCCTTCAAAGGAAATTAGAAAAAATTTCAACAAACAGGTCCACGCTTTACGTAATTAAGATAATTTATCGTGAAGAATAATTCGATTTCATTCTCCATTGGTGGAGACGTGTATTCCAACATAATAACGTGTATCGATCGACTTTATTATCATCTCTGTTAAACGATATTTAATATCTCGATGCATTAAAAATTTACCTGAAACGCATATTTCAGTTTTTTTAATTCTATTTCGATATCCATTCCCTTTAAAAGAATTTAGAGAGAATTTTCGATCTTTCGCAAGCAAATATTGATCCCCTTTCCCCCATTTATATACAATAATACCCATACGTTCACGTCCATGCACAATTTCTCATTAAAAGCTTAATGAAGTAATGCTGTTATACGCGCAACGAAGATCACAAAGTGATCCACTAATCTTTGTTAACGTTCGAGCCCCGTATGGAGATTTATCGGACGAACGTGAAAAGTTGAGGGGGATCGTGATCGCGATATGGGATGGGGGAGGGGGGAGTTCAGATAGGAGCGAGAGCGAGCAAGCGAGTCGAGGAAGCGAGTCGCGTTCAATCGAGTTATTATTAACCTCGAATCCGAGAAGCGAAGCACTTCTGTTCTTTGGAATTCAAGAGCAACGTCGTCCGCGCCCTCTGTTGTGCGAATTGGCCAGCCTGGTGTCGCTCGAAAATTTCCTCGAAACCTTAACGCGAAATCGAGATCGATTCGTGTTCCTGTTTCTCTCGACAATAATCAAGTTCCTTATTATTCCGTCGGACGAATAAACGAATTTTAATCAGAAACATGGAATAACATCTCTAGCTCATCGCCCGAGCGAAGTTTCCATTCGTGTTTTCGTTCACAGACAGTTTTGTAAGATAATGTAAATAAAGGACTTTGGAAACCATTAAGTTTGATCATGAATAGTCAAGATTTGCGCGAAAACAAGCTTTGTCTTCAAACAGAAACTTTAACGCTCGTTGCGGTTTCAATAGAATATTCCAAATTTTTGTTTTCATTCGAAAAAAGTTTGCGCGATAAATCGACGAAAAATAATTATCGCGAACGCGCAAGAGAGAGCCGAAATGTCTTTCCGTATAATTTTATTATGGGGGGGGGGAAATGTAAGGATACTGCGTCAATGACAGGGAAACTATTGAATTCGATTATTTTCAGCGAGAAAGTGTGACGAGAAAATGCGATGTTCGGAAACTTTGAATAGCCCTTGAAAGCGTCTTATGCAGCGAGTATCAGGAAATGGAACGTGAAAATGAATACTGTGTCTCCGTAGCGTGTCCCCTCCCTCCTTCTTCCCTATATCTTGTACGAATGTTTTATCTCGCCAAAGAACTTCTTCCAAACTCAACTAGGCGAAAATAAAACTCTCCGCAACTTTCTTTTTTATATGCGCAAAAAAGACGCTGCATTTGCAGCTTATTCCATTTCAAAACACGCACGCACACGTACATGTATATATATATATATATATATATATATATATATCTCGATGCGAT
>NW_006263482.1:671734-676562 GCF_000469605.1 Apis dorsata
AACGACTTATTCTCCGTAGTTCTAAGTTTCTTAAAAAAACTTTTATCGCACATTCAATTTTGAACCTCAAAGATTCGATCTAACGATTATTATTTACAGACGCAATTTCAATCGACATTAAACAAGGGAACTTAATTAAGAAATTAAGAAAATTATATGTACAATTACGTGTCTATTTAGTATTCCCTTGCCGTCGAATTATTTCAAGAGAAAACGGTTTTGAAAGAAAGCGGATTTAAGAGACATAGTAGACACGGGTGGGTAGATCAAGACAGCAGCTAGCAATTTCGACGACGAAACAAAGCTGAGAACGTAACTGCTTATCGCGCGGTCGTATATTACGTGAATTCAGCTCTGTTTAACAATCGGCCGGTTTCCGGAAGCAGGGAAACGACTAAGGTGAGGTATATATCCGTTGGACGTATTCCAGTGCGCGAGTGCGGCAGCAGCTTTAGGGTCGAAATACCGCGACGGTTGCACGGTCGGTATTACCGATATTAGCATTGCCAGTAACTCTTTCGAAATAGTCTTGGCACGTTCCGCGCCCCCACGGCTTCTCCACGCTTCACTTCACTACACCTTGCCTGAATCACGCTTCGAAGTTTCGCGTTATCCGTGCCGTCCTACTATTCGCGCCACTTTTAACACCCCCCTATCATTTATCTCCGATCCCTGATTCCATTATTCGCCCCGATATATGCATCTATGCATCGCCGGGTTAGAAATTGACCCGATCGTATTTTTTCTCTTATCTCTTCGAATCTTTCGATTTTAATCGCGGTTATTATTTCGTTTATTAACGGCTCGAGTCAATTTTACGTTGCTCGTAAAGAAAATGAAATCTATCCGTATTTCAAGATAAAAATGTAATATTTTTTTTTTTTAATAAAAATGACTTATCGCAATTGGAGTTTGAGTTGATGATCGTTTTTTTTCCTTTTTTTGGAATGAAAAAAATTTAAAACCGCGGTAGAAAATTTAGGTCCGCGTATAATTATCCGTATGTTTACATATTTCTTCTTTTATTCGGAACCTACGCATTTACAGCATCCACTTATGAAACGCAACTAATTAAGATCACGTTAACCCGGTTTTAAAGAACTCTTTCTGCTAAAGGGGCACTGACACTGACTGAAAAATTGTGCTCGCGCTAGATAGAGGATGGCGTGCTTAATTTTTTTTTCTTTCAAATTTGCAAAAAAAAAAAAAAAAAAAAAAAAAAAGAAAAAAGGAAACACAGGAGAAAGGAAAAAATTCTGTATCGGGACATTTCCAAGTGAAAATAGATTTTATTCCTCCCCGGGGGGGGACATGAATATTTCACGCATTCGATCTCAATGAAAATCGTCTTGGAGATACGTCAAAAATGCAGCTTGCATCAAACGCGAAATGTATTTGGTCAAAACTCGATAAATTTTTTTTTATCCTCTTCCCATTTTTTTCTTGCCCCTCTTTTCTTTTTTTTTTTTTTTTTTTTTTTTCGAAAAATCTCGTTTCGACGTTTCAACGAAAAGCATGTCGCGCACACCGGAAAGTTTTGCATTTTTATACATTTTACGTCGATCAAGCTGACTCCTTTTTGAATCCGCTTTACCGCGCTACGCATCGATTGAAATACACGTAGATATCGTGAAAGATTGGCGTTGCGCCCCTATGATGTCTCTCTATTATATTAACTTTTTAATATTTGTCCCCCTAGTGTATCCCGAGGGAAATCCAATTAGCAGTGAAAGTAAAAGTTACTAACTCTGAGCATCAAGATTGATGCACAAAGGGAAATTGTTTTACTTGTGTTCGCCAGCTTATATTATGCATTACGTTCACTTATAAAAGATGACGCTTTGTTACTCGTTAAAAATTTCATAAAAATATTTGTAAGTATATCAAGGTAAATCTTCTTAATGTAATCACCGTGTTATTAAAAGAGAAATGTAAAAGAGTGAAATGTTTAAAATATGTATATATATATATATATAGATTCGATGTCTAGGGACATGGAGCTAAAGCTAAAATACTTAACCGTGTATAATATAAAAGTGTGTAATAAAAAGAAAGAAAGGTCGAAGAAACTTTGTAGTAATTAAAAATATTATATTATAAAACAATATAATAAAAATTTTGTTTCTTTTGTTAATACACCGTAACATTTCTCTTTAAACTCTTAATTATTATAACTAATCTCAATTAATTGCAATCTTTCATCTTAGTTAATCTTGCCACAAAATTCTGTTATGAAATGTTAAACGATTTTCCGTGATAAAATGAAAATTTACCGAGGATCGTATTTTTATAATTTTACAATTATTCGATAAATTTGAACAACTTGTAGCAATTATATTGACTATACAAATTTTTAGATAAATTATTGCGATAATTATTGCAAAAAAAAAAAAAGATAATTTGCGACTTACCAATCGCGAAGCAAGTTCAATCCGTCGAAATGCTGTAAATTCACTAATTCGTGGAGGAGTTTTCTTGCTTCTTTTAAACACAAACACGTTTTATTATAATCCAGTCACCGAAGATAATCGATGCTTACACTTTGTTACACAATATTACACTGATATACACTGATTAAATGTAAATCGATATTTCTTTAAATCGTGTTATTATATTAACGTTAAACATTTTTTTTTTTTATTCAAAAATCCAATAAAACGGATAGATTTTGTTATATAAAAGAATAAGCGAGATTAGATGGCAGTTAATCGTACGAAAAACAATTCAAGAATTTCGACCGTGAAAATAATAAATAAAACATGTTTATCTCAATTGTTCAATTGTCGCGTGAAAAATATTTCTCTACTTGTAATTACAGAGAAACAAATCAATAGCAAAAACCGCAAACAAAAAACTTTGATTCAAAATATAAACGAAGCTACTTAATGCGCACGTTTAAATGAATTTCTTTTATTCTTGCGCGTCCCGAATGTAAATGCGGCGAAAAGCTCCATATTTAACGCGAACACGTTGATTTACACGCATTCTCGAGCTCATTTCTTGCGACATTTCAAAGTGTTCTAACGCTTGGAAGCACACCAGTTACGTGGCTCCATTAATTGCGATTCCCGCAGCAGTTAAAGTTGTACGAATCGCGTTGAATATCTACGGAATAGGTTAGTAAATTATACTCTATTATTTAAATTTTACGTATGCAAATCGAAACGAATGCGTTAAACGTTCGTTCACTACGCAATCACTGTTGATTAATTTTTTAACGCGATATTTAATTCGAACTTTAATTCCTAATTGCACTTCCGATTTAGTATTGCGTATTCATTGAATGGGCTTGCTGTAATTCGAATGGTATTTAAAAATTAATCTAAACGTACGCGAAATTTCAGAAACGAGCGATAATCCCGATTAACTAGATTCGAAATTTTTAAAATTTAATAATCGGAATCGCCGTATAATATTAAAGTTATTTTTTTTAATGTTAATCACGATTATTTTTCACGATAGTAATTTTTTGTTTCATTCTATATTCGCAGAATTCGTTCATTTGTTAATGCGAGGATCAGTCTATTCATAAGTAAAAAATATTTTTGAACATTTTACAAAAAACAGATATAAGCATTAGTTTCGGATGGTTTCTTTCGCGAAGAAATAAAAAAGAAATGATGGTCGACGGAAGTCTAAAAAACATTTCAACCGTCGCGTATTGTCATGAATATTCATCCGTATTACATTATCATTGTTTATACAGAATACCTTGCGAACAAAGAATTTCCTTGCTTGAGAATTTTTATTCTAAGTACTTGTAACGAAACATTTATATTTGGACTCGGAAATAAGAAAAGAAATCGAAAGACTTTAGAACGGGAAATATGAAATAAATGAATTTAATAATAATAAATTATGAAAGAAGTTCGCGTAAAATTGGCCATTTCGAAATAAATTATGAAAGACTTTTTACATTTTAATTTAAATATCGAGATTATATCATAAATTTCATTATAAAGCGAATTTTGTGAAAAATACTTATACGTTAATAATAGAATGGCAATGCGCATTCAAAACGAGTAAAAATTAATAAAAATTAACTTTCAAGCACGACGTTTTAAATATGGTGATCAAGTAGTTTTATGCGTTGCATTATATGGACTGCATCACTAAAAACTGCTTTTGTTAGTTAATATTTTATAATACATAACTGTATTAACTTCGATTCTTTTTTTCGTAAATTCACTTATAAAAGCACAAAGGACTACGCATTGATTCTAATTTCAATAATTCGTATATATCACACTAGACACAAGATATTCGTTAAATGATACGTAATTTTACATTTATTTGACTAACCTGATCTTGACAACAGCCAGTAGATTTTTCTTTGCGTTTAAAAAATATTTTACGTAGTAAACACGATAATACTTTTCGTTCTTCGGAAACAAATGCACTTTTCCCTTTATTATTTAACCATTATATCATTCATTCGATTGATATAATATGTTAAATTTTATTCAAAAATCACTGGTTTAACTTAATTTAGTATCGATCTTACAATTTCTTTATCGATATTGAACTGCCATGTTGTAACTTCAAACTTCAATAACGTTCGAAGCACTCTTCACGTTCGAATTGTTTTCTCACCGACGAACGATACACATTTTTCTTCCTACACAGCATCAGTATTTGTAATGATCTAAAATCGATTTCACGGATATTATTATTTGCAATAACGATCAATCGAATAATGTAACACGCGACACGTTTAAAACCGAACCGCGATCACACGCGAACTCGCGATAAATGAGCGCATAGGGCGCAGAACGACGAATGAACGAAAGCGCCACGACCGAAACTTCGCGAGCCCCACCGCCCTTTC
>NW_006263482.1:676724-679320 GCF_000469605.1 Apis dorsata
AAGTTGCGCGCGAATCAGGCCGATCGCTACCGACCACCACCGAACGTGCACGAAGATAGATGGACAGACAGGGTTCACCGTGTCGCCACAACATAATTAATCGGTGGAAATATAATTCTCGATCTTGGTTTTACTTTTATTTTATTAATCGTAATTGATCCGGATATATAGGATCCGGATTATAAAAGAATTCCGTAGTGCGATGTCAATTCTTTGATTTCTTTTCTCACAACTTTGAAAAAGGTTTGTCTTTATTAGTCTTATTCCAT
Organism: Apis dorsata; assembly: GCF_000469605.1. NCBI lineage: Eukaryota > Metazoa > Arthropoda > Insecta > Hymenoptera > Apidae > Apis > Apis dorsata. The sequence goes on from NW_006263482.1 coordinate 676,994, forward strand.
GTTCCATTTTTCTCTCTTTTTGACAAATAAAGTATTACGTACAAATTAAACTTAATCTCTATTCTCAAAGATAAGCTATTCGGAGACAAATATATATTTTCTATGTATCATTTTCTAACTATTATATCCATTATCAGTGATTTTTGTATTCGTTCAATTATTGATAATTAATAATTGGAGAAGATATAAGATTATAAAAATAAATTTTCTAGAGAGTTACTTTATATGAGTATGCTGGTTTCTCCATTTTCATTCCATTTTCAGTGTCTGAAATTTTATTTTTATCCATTATTTTCTTTTTTTTTTAATATACTAATATTTATTATAACTTATTTAACTTAAATATGTTATATTTTTTATTAAATAATAGGATTATATAAAAGTTAAGAGAACGCATTTTATTGTACATTTAATTATTAATATCGTCCAAAAGCGACATATATATATACATATTGTACTGAAATATGAATAACAAGTGTAGTTAAATAGATTATGTTATTAAATATTCTTGTTCAGTTGTATATATGTTCAGCAATATATATTTTCTCTCTCTTTTTTGTAAATGTTATTTGTCATTGCATTAGTTTCGAGAATTTATTCCAAAGTTTGAAGAAATAATCCGTAAATAAAATAGAACAATAGTAGCATTCAAAGTTCGAATTCTTAAAATAAAGAAATCAATTTGCACTACAGCTAGAAAATTTATTTTTTATTTCGCGAAAAGAACGAAAAGGACTGAAAAAGATGAAAAGCAAGGATAAAAAAATGTGCTTCGACAATCAAATCCATTTTCATCCCGATTCAAGTACCCGAATCTGGCTATGCAGACGAGCGATTTTACCGTGCGTAAAATTCATTGTCGCTCGTATGCCAATGACCGTCGAGCTTAAGCATCATTGAAGCCGGTGCTGAAGTTCAATGAAATGGCAACCATATCTGTCCGGGCTTTGTCATGAATTTTAAGTTAATAGTACGCGTAAATGAAAGCTGAACCGTTGATGCGATGCTCGCCAGTTGAAAATGCGAAAAGCGAAGCGTGACAACAGAGGCGATATGCGACCAACGCAGATTAGTCATTTTTCTTCTCTCATTTCCAAATTTGCAAAAAAAATTTTTCTTGTACAAAATGCGTGCAGTAAATTCGAAATAATTGCAAATTGTTATTAATCCCTAGATAAATATTGATATGACAATCACAATTCCAATGATTGTATTTATATCGATTAAGAATATATAATATATTTATATCGGTCATTAACATTAATTGATCATTTTTTTACAAATTAATATAGAGTAAAGATATATATAATGGAATTTTTTCAAGCGTAAAATATATGTTTTATATAAATTTCTGTTCTGTTCTCGTCGTTTCGTGTAAAATTGTCAATTTAACTCGCGTCAACATGGAAACAAGATATCAAAACATCAATAATAATGAATCATAATTAATAATAAATAAATCATCGAAACTATATCACTATATTTTACGTATATTACATTATATATAATTAATTAAATTACATATAAAAAAAATTAGAATTTTCACAAAACCACACATTGATCAACACAAATTATGATATATTATCGATTAACTTTTTCAATCGGATAAAGACATACTCATATGCGAGCAAATGTACGTACGAGGAAAAAAAAAAGAAAAGTGAAGAAAATAAGGAGAGGAAAGGAAGGCAAACGTGTGTTGGTGTTACATAGGTTTTTGACAGAGGTTTCGGATTGACAACAGATGCGTTCTTCGGCGGTTGGATGATTAAATACCGGCTGGCCTCTGGAGAGGCTTTGATCCCTTCAATCAGCACACTGTGTAGCCACGTTCGTGCAAGGCGCGCGACCTTTGTACGCTTCAAAGCGACTTTCGCTTGTGAGCGTGAGAACGGACGGAACGAACGGAACGGAACGGAACGGAACGGAATGGAACGGAACGAAACGAAACGGACTCCGAATGTTTAATGTCATAGACACCCTCGGGTACGTTCAACTATCAAACTATCAAATTCTTTTTTCCCGTCTTCATCGCTGCTTCATCGCTTTGAAGTCTATTCATTTATTCGATAATGAACAACCTATATATATATATATACTGTGCACGATAATTAATCTCGCGGTACTTGTGATATTTCCTACCAATAGAAAATACGAATTCAGCCTGTTTAAGCATCATCTGACGGTGTATTCGAAGCTCAAATTTCGATGTCAAATTTCGATACGGGTATTAAACGCAAGCTTTGAAGTTATTATTCGTAAAATTACGAGCGATGTGTTTTCGTGTTTTGTTTGACTCGTTGCACGAAAAAAAAAAAAAAAAAAAA
>NW_006263482.1:679562-689518 GCF_000469605.1 Apis dorsata
ATTTCTTGTTCTCGAAATGTAACGTATCGAGAGGATTAGAAGGTCGGTGCGCGCCAGCATCATTCACGGTAAATATTTGACGAGTAACTCTCTGCTATCCGGTGCCAATACCGGTCCTTGATGAGGGCTGCTCAATTCCGCTCCTTCGGCGTCCCATTCCTTAAACGCTCGCGAAATCAAAAATTCTTTTGCATTGGAATTGGAAAACGAGAATTGGTCCTGGAAATCTTTAATTGGAGGATAATTTAATACCGAATCCATAGAAAAATGGAAAAAATTTTAAATTTTGCGAAAAATTGATGGAATCGTGGATCGAAGAAAATTTTGAAAAGGAATAAAATTTTGGAATCAGCTTCTATTGGAATTAATATATAATCGAAAAAACTGGTATAATTTATATATGTACTTTCCACTATCTATCTATAAAACATAAGGATTATACTTTGTAATGTATCAGATACATTATGGAGATACTTTAGCTAAACGCAAATGACGCGAGGCAAAGAGCCAAAAACGGATCAACGATCGACCACGTCCGACATTGGCATTGATCTTATCCCTTCTCCTTCCATTCTCTCCAACGATTCTCCTCTCTCGAATATTTTGAATATTTTTCGCGAATAAATATCCCCTCCTAATTCACCAATAGACCAAGCGAACAAGCATACGATATATTTAATATTAATTATTATATTAACACGTGACGTTTGTTTAATCAAGACCAACGATTGGTTACGTAATTGCAACCGATAATTGCCATCGTGAATCGTGAATCACGCAAATCAAAATGGAGGGGAGGGGGTTGATTAATTAACGGAATTATCGATCCAACGATCAATCGATTGTGATTAAATTAAACAAAAATTAATTCTACGAATTAAACGAAACGAAAATTATTTTCTCCCCCCTCCCCAATTTTATCGACCCTTTTTATCTCTCGTCCAACTGTGGTCGAATAACCAGACGTTCGATCCACCTGTCTTGGAGAAAAGCGAGCGCTCTCGGCTCAACTTGCGAATTCGCGGTGAATGCTAAAACACTTAGATTCGAGGATCGTGCACGGTAAACGCGCCGGTAAGCTCGATCCGATGGCAAGGAATAATAATTAATTTGCCACTTTGTTTTCGCCAATCCAAAATGGAAATTCGGGAGAAAGTTTCGTATGCGATCGCCTTTTATTTTATTAATCGAGAACGCGTACTCTCTGTTCGAAAATATGGTATGCTATTTAAAAATAAATAATATATAAATAATATATAAAATAAATAAATAAAATAAAAGAAAATTTTAGATTAGAAATCTAGAATTTTCGAAAACAATTAATTATATTGGTATTCTTTCATCGATAGTTAAATATATTTGACGTTGCTTTTGAGTTGGAATTTGAAGAAAAAAAAATTAGATTTTTCTAAGAAAAATAAAATAGTCATCATTAATTTCAAAAAATCGAAATCGAAGCAATTAATGAACAATGGTATGTTGCAACAGTTATTACACAATATAGGAACAAAGAAAAATTAGAACATTGCTATTAATAAAGTTGCAAAGTTTCTTAGATAATGATAAGGATATTGTTGCTAGAGGTTCTATCGATGGTTGAAATATATTTAACAGTCACGAAATCCTGATTTAAACGGTTCTCGATTTGAGCCTTTTTTTAACTCTATTCAATCACCATAACACGAAGTCAAACACGATTGATGAATCGATTGAATATGTGTATTTAATAAATTATAAAGAAATACTCTTGATAACGTGTATGGAATCAATTATTTTGAGGAGAAAATTCCTATAAAATTTCTCATATAAATAAAATAAAACTTCATTGTCGAAGAGTCAATCAATTGAAAAGTATATATATATTCCTTAAAGAATAAGCGTTCAACAAAGGCATAATAATCTCACTTTAACTAGCTTTGAATTTCACTGAAATTATTCGTATTTAATTATATTGTTAATATAATAAATGAATTTAACATTCTTTCTTTATATTTAATTTTAGCTTTATTTTTTTTGCAAATGTATATATATATTTTCGTACAGAGAATGTAATTCGTATCCGTGCATATTTCTTCCATCCATCGGAAATGCTTGCCAATTACAACGAGAAGGAGAAACGCAAGGTGGCGTAGAGATAGAGAGAGAGAGAGACGGGTATATCCTCGTAACGAATACACGTTCAGCGTTTGGTGGACAGGAGAATGGAGGGAGGGGATCGTGTGGAGACAGAGAGAAGCGGACGAGTCGGGGAGGATCGGTGGCCTCAGGGGTTAATAGATGGCCGATGTCCCCGCACCGGGGTCAGACACTGTGTCACCTTCCACTGCGTTCGTCATTACGAATGCAGATTGGACCCCCTCTCCTCTCCCCTCTCCTCCTGCCGTTACCCAATCGCAGCCGAGGCCCACCGCCTCCAAACTTCTCCTTCGCACGGAAAATCACCTATTAAGTCCCCCAACTGTACGCCTCCTCTCTTTCCAATCCTTTCACAAACGGGTTTCCTAATTTCTTCCGCCTCGTATCGATAAATATGCCGGCAAACCATTGCTTTCCTCATTCTATTGAAATTCGAGAGAAATCGAATTCAGATGTATTAGGATATTACATAAGTTTCTTTCGCTAGGAATTTAATTGGATATTTTTATACGAACGTGCAGGCTTATCTATATTACCCATTTATGGCATCGGTGTCGGTCGTCTCGCAGCTGTTTTAAAGTACGTTTCGTTGGTTCTTTTCAAACTTTTTCTACATCGTTCGAAACGGATAGCCAGAGGAAGCATTTGTGTTACGCTTCGTTGCTTTGAAAAAGGTGACACCGCGAATAATACTGCGCACGATATTTGTTTACCGTTCGCAGTGCTACGACTGTTACGACCGTCCACGGTCGGTTTAAGAGATTCAGAGGTGGCAATTTCGACTCGAAAGACGAAGGCTGCGGCCGTCTGGCCAGCTGCGACGGATGCGGACCTCGTCGAAGCCGTGCTCGCTGAAAATCCACGAGACGGTGGAACTAAGACAATAAAAAGTACGCGATCATCCGATCGGGATAGGATACGTCGATCGATGCGAAGTTTCCATGGTTATCGACGGAGACCGGCCTTACGAATCGCATCTCCTTCACGCGCCATTTCCTTCTCCACCGACAGATCTTTTCTGAAGAGGTATATATATATATATATATTGTATTATAGTTTATAGTATTATATATTATAGTATTATATATTAATCGATACTCTCGAAGATGTCGAATTGATAGTCGATCGAAAAAGAAAAGCTGGTTCATTAGCCGTTGCACGGAATCATGTTAATATTCGCGTACAGGAATTACAATTTTACACGGATAAAATTTCGTGTTTACAAAAAGGAAACGATGGTTCAATGGAAGCGAGAGACTCGTGGAAAAATTTATTTATATGAAAAAATTATGAGGGGAGAGAGGAGGAAAGAATTTTTTGAAAAATCAATCTCGAGATTGGGTGGTTGACCAATTCATCGAGAGCTCAATAACTGCTATCCGATATCAGAGTGAAATCTTGATCCAGCCAACGTCGCGTTCGATTATAACGGATTATAATCATTAGAAGGCTTCGATTTGGCTCTCGCGTTTGATTTCCAATATCGAATAATTTGGAGATGAAAGTAAATGATAAATAAAATGATCGGGGAATAATTCGATAATTATTATATTTACGTGGATATAAAATCTCAATAACAACACCTCTCTGATATTCATTCTTCCCCCTCTTTTCCTCCCTCCCCGTTTTAACGCGATTCCAATTATCTAATATCGATATATCATAATATAAACTTTATATACGCGTATTTTCAAGGAATGCATTTTCACGTATTTCACGAAACGAGTTTCAAATTATATAATTAACAAGCGTGAACTGAAGAAATGTAACAATACGGATGTAATGAATATTTCGTTCGATAACCTGAGACTCTTTTAAATGCAAATTAAACCGTGGGACGAGAGGGGTGCGAGAACTATTTCAAAAAAAAAAAAAAAAAAAAAAAAAAAAAAAAAAAAAAAAAAAAAAAAAAAAAAGGAAAAAGAATAAAAAAGGCAGAACAGATAACTCTTTGTATAAAGGGAAGGCTTTATACAAAGTGCGATTATTTCTCGCTTCGATGATTCATGTAAATCCCTGGAATCCATCGGAACGCGTGTGACCGTCCTCCCAGCAAATTACGTATAATCCTGTTTGCGTGTATATATATATATGTGTGTATATATATATATATATCTATACGTGTATATGCATACGCTATCGCTGAAAAAAAAAAAAAATATGGGATCCAGTATCGTATGGCGCTTCTAGCTTAAAGTCATGATGTAAAAACGTTCTCTTTATTGCCGGATCGTGTACACTTTACACGTGAAACTGCTGCACACGTATACACATTCCCTCTCCTTCACAAATCCTTGAAATATTCTATTGTTATTCTTTTTTTATTTTTTAGATTTTTTTTTATAGCGCGAATTAATTAATTAATAAAAATTTGGAATTTTCAAATCGCCTCTCACTATTCTTAAATTATTTCGGCGGTTTGAGAAATTTAAAATTTTCATTGCCAACATGAGATTACAGTACAGCTTGGCAGCGGAAGAGGCAGCATATTAATTGAGCGAGAATTTTCAATGGAAGAAGAAGAAGAAGAAGAAGAAGACGTATTCCCCTCTCCTGCCCTCCCCCCTCCTTTTAAATGAACGAAACGAGCGTCGTATATTTCCCGTGAAGGTATCTCTCTCTCTCTCTCTTTCTCCCTCTTCGTCTCTGACGACGAGAGATCCGACATTTTACCTCGCTCGAAAGATATTCGTTGTCACGCAGACCAGCCACGGTCTCATTCTACTTTCGCGATGGCAAGGATGCTTTGACCCTTTGCGGCGAATGTCGCCCTCGTTACTTTTTATCCCGGCCAAGTCCTTTCATAAAGCCCACCTTTTCAACCGTTTCGAGCATTCCAACTGTGCGCGCACAACCCGTGTTCGAAGTAAGCTCGACCAATTTTTATTAATTATCCCTTCGATCGGGGCTGGAAATGTTGTTCCATGTTGCTTCCTTTCAATTGAAACGATAATAAATTTTCAGTAACGTCCACGTTTTTCCGCTCGCCATTCGAAGCGCAACAATAGTAATAATAATAAAAAAGGAAAAAAATAAAAATTAAATATCGAACACTTTTGAATAAGCGAGGAACTTTTTCGAGTCGAGTAGATCAACGAAACCGGCTGAATTTTCGAATCTCGGAGAAAGGGATAAAAAGTTGAAAAACTTTTGAAAAAAAAAGAAATAGCACGGAATTAATTATATTTTTACATGGCCTTGAAACGAATTGTTAAGAATTACGATTAATAATTCTTCTCTGGTTGAGAATATATAAATCCTCGATCGAATTTTACTTTCACTTAAACAAGAGAAATAACAACTCGTATATTATAATTAATCGAAGAGGCCGTATCGTAATAAGAATTAGAGAATACAGTTCGAAATCCAGACAATCGTAAAAGACACGCGGCTCTCGTAAGAAAGGCCAAAACGAGACGACGATTCTCCAAATATCGCCCCCTTGTCGACATTTACCCTTTGCGCAACGATAAGGATAAGGGAGTTAATTAAGCAAGCGAGGTGGGCACAAGGTGGACGTAATCATCGTGTGAAATTACCTCCTCTTCTCTAACTGTTTTCCTTTTATTTCAGGTAATGCCGAAAGAAGGAAGCGCGAGAAGGAGAAGGAGAAGAACGTTCTCGATTAAATCGTCTTCTGGTCTTGGAACGAGCCAGTTCCAATGGCGATAAGTTCCCTCCTTGGAAATTAGTCGTTCCTTGCCGGTAACCAGAGCCCACCGGGATCCAGTCGAATTAACTCGTCACTTTTCCCTTCGATAATTCGATAATTCGAGTTAAAAAAGTCCTGAAACAGAATAATATTAAAATCGTGAAACCGTGAAGATAGATGTATCAACTGCGTAGTAAGGAATATAGAGAACTAAACTCGCGATTGCTAAACCGTTGAAACTCTTTCGAGCAAGTTCGAAAGGTGGCGCAGCGGTACTGGATACATTAACTTTTTTGTGGACTCGTACGTCGAGTGTGGCTCGATATCATATTTCTTACACCAACTCCAATGTCGAACTAGACATTATACAACGCAGCTTCTAAAATAATTTAAAATGTTTTTCTTTTCTCTCTTTCAGATACTTTGTAATACTTAAGTAAAGACTAATTTGTAAATATTTCACCATTTATATACAGTTTTAAATTGTTGTTGTTATTATTATTATTATTATTATAGAATCGAAAGAGTTATTTGTAGAATTGCTTTCGATGAATGCAAGTGTGCTACGTGTTTTTCGTGATGTTCCATATTTTGTTTACAACGTATCAGTTATTAATTAATTAAAATTATTATTGATAACAATAATTAAACTGTTACATTGTTTTATTTCTTTTACGTGGTAAATAATATAAAAATAAGGATGCCTCGAAGAAGAAAACGATCGGTAATCAATGAGTATGAAAATATTGAATGTGTGACTCAAATAGACGATGAACTTGATTTATTGAAAGACGATATAGATTTTATTTAAAACAACTGAGCTACTGTTTTCGATTCCTTTTTCAAACTGATTTCGATTCTGAATGATTAAGAAATTATTGTAAGAAGAGCAAGGAGAAAAGTTGGAAGACTTATAACCGATGATGAGGATATGAATAGCACCGGGCAATCGTCTATATCTACGTATATTACGCCGTTTGTTGGAAATGATGAAACGTTATGGACAAACGTTACCGAGGACGACAATTATTGTCATAAACATTTCAGTTGTAGGAGAAAGTTCCATCCAATTGGTTAATTATATATATATATATATATATAGTTTATTTATTTACTAACATACTATTTAATTAATATAAATGAAAAAAATATTTGTTACATACTCTGTACTGTTTTACACAATATTTTATTCAAATCTTTTTGTAAATGAATTAAGGATTTGTTGCTAGGTAAAACAAAAAAAAAAAAAGAAATTAAAGAGTGCAAAGACTAATTTGAATAAAAAGTACATCGGTTAGCTTCTCCTATGAGACACTTTATTTAACTAAACCGCGTATATTTTTTTTTTCTAACGTTTTAACGATCCAATCTCGATGTTGTTTCGATCAAATAAGCTCGAATAATTTTGCGAGCGAGAAATTTGAATTTATTAGTCGAAACTTGGGGAGGGGAGGGAGGGAATTTCGAACGGTATTAACGATTGTTGGAAACTGATTCGTTTGACGAATAGTTGGAATCTATGGGAAACTGCGCATCGTTAACGAAGTTCTATCTATCTACCGTCACTCGAATACAGGACAGGTAGCTGCGCCCTAATTTTCCATCCTCCACGGAAAAGGTATGTTCGCCACGCGATCGTAGCAGGAAGGGCATTAAGGGAGCAATTAAGCTTTCCAAGCTTTCTCGGAACAGACCGTTGGACAATGGTACAACGTTTTCTATCGGTTCGTTTCCATCGTCTCTGCGAGATCGATCCATTTTTTTAGAAAATAAGATCGTGAATTTTCTTTCCAACCGCCATCCTCGATGATTCGCTGAACATGTTCGAAACAATGTTCTAACGAAAAGAACATTTATTTTACTACTATTTCACTACTTCGATGATTGACGTTCTCATCTCGATTGAAAAAGAAAACATAGCGTTTCTTTGCCTTTTTACACAATGTTATACAAGTTTTGTACACATTTTTTTCACATCGAATAAGCGGCAATATTCAAGGTGGGCGTAGTTAGACACCTTGCATATCACCCTATATATCAGCACGTGGCTAAGGTGACGTTATTAAGGTGGCACGGCATGAAAGGGCTTGAAGTACGAGCGCGTGCTGTTGGCATTGAGGCCCGTTCGCGCCCTAAATGCCATCTACATATTCATGCTCATAATCGTCCATTACACGGTGAGCGCGCGAACCTTTTTCTCTCTCTCTCTCTCTCTCTCTCTCTCTCTCTCTCTCGCCTCCTGCGCTAAGCGTCTCGTTTTTCTTCCATTCTCCCCTCCTTGTTTACCGTGAAAATTGTAACGATAAATTTATCTTGAGATCGATCATCTTCGTCTCAATCTCCGAATCTTGTTGTTGTTCTTGTTGTTGTAAATATGTTTGTGTGTTTGTGTCGGTCGTATTTGTTTCGAACTCGTTTCGAATTTGGGAATGAATTTCACGTGTATTTTCCTTTTTTGCATTTTTATAAAACGCAACGTTTATTCATTTACACAGTCGATAAAATTTGACGAGCAAATAAGTAGATAGAAGAAAAGTGTGAATTCGATGCCTTTCGTATCTGCATAAGATCGATAGGATAAATAAATTATAACCTCGTCTAACGTCTGAACGTTTAAAGGAGAAAGAAGAAATAATAAAAATTGTACATCGATTCCACCAAGTTAAAAACCTCCGGTATTCCGAACCATTTTGCATATATTATCGTATTTGCATAATTTCGCCAGTTTTTTTTCATTATATCGAAATACCTCTTTCGTTTCGAATAAGTAAGTAAGCAAGTAAGTATCGCCCCTTAGAGAGGCCTGCTAGCCTAGGCCTACTCCCTCCGCCATCATAAATGGATTTTTCTATGCAATTTCTATTAGCATAGTTTTTACATAATTGCACGCGGTGTCGGTGCCAGGCCGATGTCCGCGGCCACCACAGTCTCTTTTATGGAGGAATAAATTCTGCCACCGTGTATACGCGGTGGGGGGACAAAGAGGAGGGCCGAGAAGAAAGGAGGGGACCGAGCGAAAGAAGAGGGACGAGGAGCGATAGCGGTGGAGAAAGTACTCCCCTCTCCTCTCCTTTCCCATCCCCACCACTCCCGACCGCTGCCAATGTGCCACGTACGCGTACGCGTATGGATTTTTCAACGGTTATTTTTCACGGACCTTAGCCACGGTACGGTGTGAGTGATCGTTTGCGAGCAAAGTTGCGACGAAGATTTCTTTGGTGGAGGATTCGATAATGAATTCGTAACAGGAGGAAATTGTTAAACGCGCGAATTTTGATTAACGTGTATGGAAAAGTAAGTAGAGGGAGAAGAACACGGTTATCGTCGAATAGGAGTGATTGATTTATTAATTAGACTGGAAAGAGGAACAATACGGGATAATAACAGGGTGACAAAATGTATGGTGTGTGTGTGTATATACAAAGAGAACGTTGATGTTTCGCGTGAAAATAAATAAAAAAATATTGAACAAATTTGATTCCTTTGTAGCTTTGTTTCCCCAGATTTTTCAAAGCCTTTTTTTGTTGACCAAAGCTGGAAATTTAATAAAATGGAGAGGGAAAGAATTGAAATTCATGGGGTGCTTTCAATAAAAATATTCTTTATTGAAAGTGTCGAACTTTGTTGAACTAGAAAGGGTGAACTTGACAAGGGTTGGTGTATGAATTACAACAAACGAATTTCGATCGGAATTCTCACTCGTAAAAGTAATATTAAACGATATATGGATTTAGCTGTATCGACCCCTCTTTCGAAAATAAAATCGTCCTTTATTAATCTCTGATCAATTCAACACCCTCTCTAATAGCGAAACTTTTTAAAAAAAACAATTCAAACAATCGTTCGAGATTAGAACGAATAAACGAAATTCACGATTTCTTTCGGATTTTCTCAAAGATCTTACCCCCTTTCGAGAGGGAAGATCTTCTTCAAATAGACCATTCAAATAAAATAAATTAGAAATAAATTAGAAATCGCGGCCGTGCTTAACTTCTCTCCAGAGAGAATGTTTCAAGGAAGTTTGCATTCACGGTAATTTTGCTGGACAGGGGAAGGTAAAGGGTAAATTTGCACGATCGACTAATAAACAGAAAGGAACGTCGAGTGTTGATAAGGAGAGAGCGGAGGACGAACGTCTTATCCTTCGTCTTTTCTCTCTCTCTCTCTC
>NW_006263482.1:689580-694617 GCF_000469605.1 Apis dorsata
TCGCCTGAGTAATGAAGCCGCGTTATCGAAATTCCTTTGTGCCACGATTNAAATTGCACAATTTATCGTTTCGCGTTACCTGATGCACGTATGCGCCACCAGCCTTTCATAACACTTACTGTCTGGCTGTTCGCCTACAGTCACTTTATCGTGGAATAAATTCCAGGGAGAGTGAAGAACTGGCGAAGGATCGGAGCGGAAGCTAAGGGATAAGGAATGTGAAGGAGAAGGGGGAGGACAAGGACAAATCGAGACGAATATTATGCGTCTAAAAATAAAATCTGAAAATATTAGAGGTGGGAACGTGTTAGAAAATGTTGGGGGTTTTTACGAATAAATAAAAACATAGCGAACGTGGCTTCCATCAACGTAATGAAAAACCTTGTGAATAACTGTTGTGGCTAGTTTCACGCGTATCGAAGACACGTTCTCTTCTTATTGTATTTCTTCTACTATCTTGGAATAGGTTGGATATCTCTTAAACGCGCGAATAAAAACGCGCGTAAATATTGTTTATTATAATTGAAATTCGCTCGCTTCGAGATTCATTTTCAACGATGTAAATTTGGTTCGAAACGCGTAGAACGCGGGTCGATACAAATTGGGGAGAGGCGCACGATGTACAAATGAAATTATTCCTCTACCACCTTCCCTGACTCGTTCACATTTTATGCTCATTGAAATTATTTTATTTTTCGAGAATTATTTTGAATTTACCGCATCGTATCGCATCGAAATGCTTTTATTTCCATGCAGCCGCATATTTTCCGTGGTTTTCATCGTTGTTAGTTGAAGCTAAACAAGAACAACTTTACATGCACCGTTACTGGTTACCTTTTTTTCTCTCTTTCTTTCTTTCTCTCTCCATCTCTCTGACTAGCAGTTTGTAATAAATTACCGGTGAGAGAGGAAATTTACCGACCGTGTACCAGGTAATATTTAACGAAATAACAGTGATACGTTCACAGCATATTTATTCGATAATTGCAAAATAATAGGGGGAACGAATGACGAAGAAAAGCGAAGGAAACGCACGTGTTCCCGCGTCGCGAAAAACGTTGAACGCTGAATCTCACGACACGTGCAAAAAGTGTCGCGATTATTAACTTCTTTCAACGTTGCCAGTTGTACGAAAAGTTGGTCTCGTTTAGCCAACGTCTGCAACGTCGCCTTAATGGACAGTTTACCGGTGTGTTTATTATCGAACTTAACGCGAAAAAAAAGATCCATCCACGCGACGAAGAAATTTGTTTAAATAGAAATTTTAATTGGAAAAAGATCAGTGCTACTCCTCTTATCGATCCAACTAGCTAAATTTTTCTGCCAACACGACGATAAATAATAATACATCGCTTCTCTCGTCCATGTTCGTTTTATAAAATATTTATCGTCGAAAAGTGTACAACGTATAACGTAATATTTGTGTATCAAATTATAACGTGGAAAACATTTCTCGTATCGCATTATATCGGATATTACGGGAAGACTTTCATGATCAACGTTAAAAATTTACTTTATACGGTTACCAAACTGATTATTTCCTATTTTTTCGTCCTTTTCTCGGCGAAGGAAAGGAAAGAACGTACACGGAAACCTTAGCAGAATTCGTTAACGAGTATAAAACGTGTACACACACATAGACACGATCCCTGGGAGACTCGTAAACTAGAAAATTGATTTCTACACTCCCGTGAAAAGCATCGATTGCGAAATACTCGATACATAGATAGAAAAAGGGCAAGGAAGCAAGATATGATGTTAACCTTAAATTCATAAGCGTCGATATCGATCCTTTAACTGTCCACTTTTATTTCACCCGATAAATTTAATATCGTAACACGTTCGATTCGCAACCGCACCGAATACGATACTTACTTAAAGACGAGCTTTTCCTCCTCGGACCTGTTTCTCGCTGACCATCGTAAAAAAAAAAAGAAAAAAAAAAAAAGAAAAGAAAAGAAAAGAAATTTGTTTAATTTTTAAAGAGAATTTTAGCTACAACACAGTGATAACCTGTGATCACGATCGTAAAGACAGAGGCGTAAAGGTGGATATCTCGTAGTCGATAGTTCGTAAAAATGGCGCGGAAGGAATCTCTATGGCGTGGTTTACGCGAGAACTCTCCGTAAAATCGAAATGTTCGGTTGCTCGAAGAGAATTATTAATTTAGAATTTTCGTCTCGAGCAGCAAATCACTACTCCCTTCCTCCGTTTTTTATTTTTATTCTTTTTCTTCCAAAGCTTCTTCCTTCCTTCCTTCCTTCCCCTTTTATCGGTAATGAGACAGAAGCGGCATACTTTATTTCTCCATCCATCCGTTTCGGTGGATGCAGAAATTCTTCTGCGCGGACAGAAGAGAAGAGAAAAAAATAGGGGGATTTATTACAGTGGGAGGATCGATAGGGAAATGTTAACTGTAATTCACTTTGGAACGGTCGGAAGGGGGGAGGGGGAAGGGGTATTTAAACCAGTCCGAAAGTTGAATAAGAAATATTTTATGCTTCGATGGTGAACAATTTATTCGAGTTTTCGATTCGGCTGAAAGCTTATACAGAGACGGAGAAAAAGAAGAAAATTCGATTCGACTCGTTTTTTTCTCAAACGAGGAGAAGAGAAAATTCCTTGATCTTTTTTTTTTTTTACCTCGAGCTTAGCCTTCGATATATAATAAATTATAATTCGATAAATTATTATTTGCCCTTTTGATAGAATATTACGCTTTGAAAAAAATGTAAATTTGTGAAAAATATCAATTTTGATTTTCAAAAGCATTATATAAATTACACGCGACTCGTTGCATCTTGGTACACAGAGAATAAAACCTCTAATTACGGTTAATTTAATCGCGTCGTAGATTAAAGCGGAATGGAAGAAGGGGGCGGGAATCACGATCGTTCCACCAGGAGGTGATTAAATAGCGAGAAAGCTCTCGTGTCATCGGACTATCGAGCGTGGCAGGAGACGGCTGGCAAAACTTGATCGAACATGGCCCGAGACCATCGACACTGTTGATTACACTTCGACATCGAAACAAGCTACGAACGGCAGCATTGTCGGGAGAAAAGGGTTAGTATAGGCGAATATAGGCGCGCACAGCTTATTCCTCGGGGAATATACGTATACATATATGTATATACATATATATATATATATATAGAGAGAGAGAGAGAGAGACAGAATTCTCTGGCACGATAATGGGGATAATAAATGGCCTCGAACCACCTTCGAAATTCACCTTTGGTCCACGTTGAATCCCCACTTCGAAGGACAACGGATGCAATTTCCTCGTAACCGACACATTTATATTAATATCGCTGTAATATATTAATGTACTGTAGCATGTATTCACGACTCAAAGAAGATTCCACGATACAAATATGTGAGCAATTCAAAAAGTTCGAGAGACGTTAACCCGTTTTTTTTTTTGCTTTGGTAGATGGGCTTACGAGATTACGGGTTTTAAAGCGTCCAACGTTGCGCCATCTACGCACGTACACTATGTGGCAACGTTCAACGAGGTTCGCTCGAGTTATGGAGACGGAATCGTGACGAGATAATCCGTTAGATCGTTACGTTACGTGACGATCAAAGATTTAGTATAATTTGGATTAATACGGGCATGTTTAATATTTTTTGAGAACGGATTTTTTTAAGAAATCTTCGATATCGGACGAATTTCGATTTACTATTGTTATTTCTTGATTTGGATAAAAAAAAAGAAGAAAAAAACGCTTCTCAAACGGGTTTGTCTCACGTCAGTCCTTACGGAATTCTCGATAACAGAGTCCCAGAGGTTTGGCGAGGCTCCTCTCTAAATGGAAATCCTCTGTCGGGAAGGTCTCTTTCCTTTTCTTGTACACCATTGCCCCGAAACAGGCTGATGAACGGCTGGGAACCGTTTTGCCGGCCGGCAACTCGATTGCTCGAAATACAGAAAGAGGTTTGGATAATTCCTCGCGAACTTCGCCACTTCGTCGTTCCCTGTAATTCAAACGGTTAATCTACCTTGCCCCCCACCTTTTATTCTCCTTTGTGTCGACGCGCCTCGGCTGCGAGCTCTTCCCCCTCTCCTCTTTCCTCTCCGTTCCTTCTTCTCACGTTCGTCAAACTCGGTTAAATAGCTCCTCGGTTAAATTGGCAGCGATCCGACAGAGAAACAAGAAGGAATCGAGGCGAAATCGAGGCGCGCGTTTTTCTCTTCGAAAGGCAAATTGAATTATTGGAATAATATTGGAAAAATGATAAAGGAAGGGAGCCGTTTTATCGACGGCGCTAAATAAGCGAATTCCTCGTATTCGAAAGAACATTTTCAAGATTGTAACGGGAAATATTCAGAGGAATACGATACTTCTGGTGACGATGGTGCAGTGGGGCAATTTATACATTTGTCCACGCGACGCGACGCGAAAAATTTCCACACCTCTCCCCTCCTTCTCGGACTAAATTTGTAACGTTTTTTCCCCCCGTGTCGAGGGATTTATTTCCGCTCTCCTACCTCCCCTCGCCTCCCCTCTCCACCCACCCAACCCGTCCCTTTTCCCCTCGTCGCCGTTATAAATTCACGAGTCGCGAACAAAATGAGAAATCTTGTTTCTCCTTCGTTTTAATATCACCTTGCGTTTGTATATTTGTATATACGCGCGCAATATTTTCTTTCCGTGGGGAGAAACGGTACGTATTCGTAGACGAGTTATTATATAAAACTTCGTTCCAACAAACGAGGGAATCAGGCCGTTTCGTTACGTCGCTAATTTCGTACGTTGTAACAAGAAATTACGATATCATTATTATTATTATTATTATTATTATTTTACAGCCTTTTGCTCGGGACTTACTCGGTCCTCGGTCGAAATGTATTTACACGAGGAAATTGCTCGCCTAATTACATCGCAATTAATTCATACACGGACTCGAAGGAGAGACGTTAGAGAAACGATCGTCGTTCGATATTCTACGATTCTCGATTTATCTATATATATGTTCCAATTCGTCGTTCCTCCGTGAAATTACGTGTAAAAAAAAAAAAAAAAAAAAAAA
>NW_006263482.1:694783-699248 GCF_000469605.1 Apis dorsata
CTCATTGTGGAAACACAGGATACGCGAACAATGGGGAGAAACTGGAGACGTGGATCTTGAGCTGACAAATGCCCATTGAAGGGAAGGAGTAGTGGTAGTAGTTTTCCACTGGATGGCGATTCCAGCACTCGAACCGGCTCTGCCATCACGGCTCATCTCGCTGTTGAGAAGCGGAAGAAGAGATATCGCGATAACGAAAGGAATCTATTACGCGAGGCTATTGCTCCGAGAAGAGAGGATGCAAATTTTTTTTCCCACTTTTTTCCGACCGAAAATTCTTTTGGTAACGGAAAAATCCGATTTATTTGTTGATGTAAGGAGAAATTGATTCTCGTGTTATTCTCGAAGAAATATTCCAATGATTTATTGTTCACAATTTATTGTTCAAAATATAATAATAATTGGAAATAATTGCAAAACAATGCCGAGATTGCGTGAAAAATGGATCGAGTATAAATTCAAATATTTTAATAAATAAATTATTTGAAGTAATTTTATACGAAATTTGTACTTTATTTTTTTTTAATGGATTAATACCCTGGTAACTCTGGTTACGGATAATTATCTTTGTCGAATACGAAAAAATTTCATGAAAATTAATAAGCGATATCCGTCATGTGACACAACCTATTAAAAAGTGATTCGCTTCGAATGATCATCAAATGATAATTCGTTACATTAAATTTGTCCAGCAGCAGTGGTGGAGAAAATTTAATGAAGTTATTTCGATAAGTTATCTCGATAATTTATTGTTCAAAATATAATAATAATAATCGCGAATAATTGTTGTCAAATGAATAAAATAATTATTTGAAATAACTTTATTTTTAACTACTAGTTAATTATTTTTTCACTAGTTACGGATAATTATCTTTGTCGAGTAGGAAAAAATACCACGAAAATTAATAAGCGATGTTCGCCATATAACACGATTAAAAAGTGATTTGCTTCAAATATCATCATTATATATTATGATAATTCATTATATTAAATCTGTCTAGCAGTAACGGGCAAAATTTAATAGTCGAAGTTACGAATAAATTTATTTCGATAATTTATTGTTCATAACAATAATAATTGCGAATAATTGTAACGACAAACGAAAAAATATAATTACGAATAAATTCAAGCTTATTTAAAAAAAGTAATTTTACTCGAGATTTTTAACTAGTTACTTTTTGAATGGATTAATGTCCAACTCTGATTTGGGATCTTCCATTTCCAAATTTCACTACAAAATAATCTTGACGAAACGTCTTATAAATCGAAGAATGACGCATAACTGGAATTTTTTGATCGCTAATAATTGTGCTGTCAAACAAAGTAACTTTATTCGAGATTTTTAATTAATTACTAATTTCAAAGTATTAATTCCCATTTCGAAATCGAGTATCCAGTTAGATATAAAATCGGGGATAAGACTAACAGAGAAAGAAAATGGAAAAAGCGAGGAGAAAGGAATATAATTCACGTTTTACGAGCAACACGGAAACCGTGTCCCGCGTGGCATGTTATTTATATATAAAAGCGACATGAAAACTCGCGGCCTCTCTCGCGTATGGAATCCATCGTTCTATTTATCGTTTGTTCCTCTCCTTCCCCCTCCATTCCTTTCTCGACGAATTTCTTATTTTCCCTCCTCCTCCTCCTCCTCCTTTCCCTCTCCCCTCTCCTTGCCTCTTTTATTCTCGATACGCCCTCGTCCCGGTCGTTTTCACCATCCGCCGAACCGGCCACTATCCCCCCCACCTTCGGTCGTTCCGTAGTATTTTCGCCCCTCCCTTGCCTCCTCTTCCTCCTCCTCCCTCCTTCCCCCTCCCCCAGTCGCGGACACCTCGGCAAAGAATTATTTATTGGGCAAGTTTCTCCACCGGTAACTTATGTTGGCCGCAATCGTGCCACGCCCGCGAAAACGGAGGAAATATAAATTCTCGAGGAGCCGAGGGGGCCTTCGAACTCGAATGCCTACAAAACGTGTCGAAACGCTCATAATAACAAACGATGACCGGGGAAACCGTCCTCCCTCCCTCTCCTCCCCCTTCCTCGTGTTATTTATGGGCTAACTACTTGCTCCGTTTCGGTTCGGTATAATGTACGTTCGTACGTCACGGTGTATAATATCGTTTTCGTTTCGATACATACGAATTTATCACAACGTGGAAACAATAATAATTTCGAAAATTGTAATTCTCAATATACAAACGAAATTTATCGTATTTTTATCGTTCTATCGTTGAAAAGTTTCTTTTTTTTTCTCTCTCTTGAAAACTGACGCTTATTCTCGCTGAATAAGCGCGATTTCGAAGGGGAATTCGTATGTATATGTATATATCCGTTCGATGTATCCCGGAGATACGGAGACACGGATAGACCTTCAAGGATCCAGTCTTCGAGCATCCGAGGATCCTATTCCAAGATTCGAGCAGATTTTAGAAAAGTTTTGCAAAAGTTTGCAGGCATCTAAGAGAGTTATAGAGGCTGAGAGTGGATCTTTCTCTGGTATATCCATCTGTAAATATCACTTACGGGAGGAAATCGATAGTTATAATTTTTTTTTAAACGATAGTTCGAATATTGAATGTATATTGAATGGACAAAATTTATTATTCAAATGTCGATAAAAAATAATTGTTTCGATGTAATATGTAACAATCGTATATTTAATATTTTAAATTCTATTTTTCAATAGATTAAAAAAAATAATAATTAAAAACTTTCTATTTTTTTTTACCGCCATATTTGATTCGTAAAACTTTGCAAATATATATACAAACACAAGAGAACGGATTCTTTAATTTAGTCATTCATATTTATGGATTAATTTTAAGCTATCTTATATTATAATATGTATATATAATAATATTCTTAACTTTTTACAGAACTTTTTTCATTTTACAATTTTCAATTTTATCGTTTTTATCACTATTTCGTTAAATTATCATCATTTAGGTCTATATCTGATAACTTATAGGATAGAATAATTTTTTTTTCCCTTAACATTCATTCCTCTAGAATACCATTACCAATTCTCAAAGTTCAGTTTATCAAATACGTTTGTCAAATTCGAAGCTCTTTCTAAATCGATTGCCTGCCAGATATTTCGCGCGGTTACTTAAATGTTCGAATCACAAATATATTTGTATATTTTGTATATCTTTGATCATATTTTTACGTTCAATACACATTTTTTTTTCCAACGAAACAAAGTTTAAGTTAAAATAAAAAATCGGCATTCTAGAAACCAAATCCCTAATACAAGTTGAAAACCGGATGAAATATAATTTTAATCTTCCATCGTTCGAACCATCGCGCGATCGTTTAACGGGTCGGAGGATCTGTGTATTCGATGACGAAGAGTTTATCGCCGGTAAAATCGGCTAAACGGTTGACCCTTCTCGCTAAACTCGTATTGTATTTTTTTGCCGAGCTTTACAAAACCTTCGCGGCACGATAACTCGGGATTAATTTGCATGGTAACGAGCACGAAAACTACCTTGCTGCGGGGACACAAGAAGTAGCCTAGACCCCCCTATTGTGAAATTATTAACCCCTTCGTGTAAGTTGCTCGCTAATCTCCCGCCCGACTATTCGAAACTCTCGGTCAAAGTACATATTTACCGCTATTCGCTAACCGACTACCATTCCTCCTCTCCCCTCCTCCTCTCCCCTCCCTCGCTACTTTGCACAATCGAGAAAAGAACATCAACGCTCCCCTCCCCTCTCTAATACACACTCTTCGCGTCTCCCGTGCATTCGACTCGACCGATACCGCGTCGACTATTCGAAGTTTCGCCTCCCTCCCCTCCACCCCCTCCTCACCGAAAATGACGCGTATTAACGTAACGCGGAAATTTTCTGGATTGGCGAGATTCCAATCGAATTATCCGTTATCCGTATGGATATGGGGAATAGAAAATCTCTCTCTCTCTCTCTCTCTCTCTCTCTCTCTCTCTTCGCTTCTCTCTCTCTCTCATGTCATTTTTCTATTAAAATAAGAAAGAAACAAAGAAAAAAAATTGCAAAACGGATATCATTACTCACTCTTCGATCCTACATCAACTCTCGATAAATCAATTCGTTGAAAAATAAATATAAAAATATCGATAATATTTTCTTCATCGAATTTGTATGGAATCTCCCCTTGTTTCTCCACTCTCTCCGTTTATCAGGAGGATTGGTTCGTGGACTCGTGACCGATGAAAAGGAGGAGGGGAGGGTGCGCGGTATTAGGAAATTCCAAGGCTGGAGATCCCGTTATTCGAGGAACTGGGGGATCGGAACACGATACACGACAATTTGTGTGGAATAGCGGAACAGGAGGAGGCGAGCCGCGCATTATCTCCTCGGGGAAACGAGGTTATACGGTCGTTCGATACGCGAACTCACGGAACACGGAACACTTTGGATTCCAATTGCTTCTGTCTGTAACGCGTTTATCACCGGAGCGGGAGAGAGGGAGGGAGGG
>NW_006263482.1:699603-710035 GCF_000469605.1 Apis dorsata
GATAAAAATCGTCCATCCATGCGTCGGGATTCGAATCCCTCGATTCACCGTCTATCGCGATATAACGATACGATTTCTGGGGATATTTTATTTTCGTATCTCCCGGTGTGTATCTCTGTAACAGAGGTCGGCGAAGTTATCGATATTGTTCGAAATTGGAAATTCTCTCGTAATAGGTAAACAAAAAGGGTATCGATGAGGGGAATTGTAAACAATGTACAAATTGAATATATATATTTTTTATTGCTCGAATTTCTCAATAAAATCGATTTAAATATCCATTCCTATTTGTTACGTGATTTTACGAATTTTTTTTTTTTGCAGAAAAATCTTGCTTCCTTTTAATATTCTTTTCTTTCGTGCCATTTCGCGAAATGGTACAATGGTAAAATGGTACAAATGGTAAAATGGTACAAATGGTAAAATAATTTTCCATATCAGAAGTGTCGTATTAATTGCGCAATAACAATGATTGAACGATAACTTTCTCTACGATTGAGGGGATATAAAAGGATTGTTGCCCTTTTCTTGCCGCGACAACATCAGGGAGAGGATTAAAGAATCAAAATGCACGTATCTTGGCTTTTTGGGCAGCTGCGATTTCTCATCCACGAATTTTTTTATCGGTTGAAATGAGTTGGAAACCGATTCCGCTGACTGAATTCCGCGAACGATCGACAAAAAGAAAAAAAAGAAAAAGGAAAAAGGACGATGAAGATTTCTCCTTACTCTTTCCTGCCGGATGGAACAATGGAAAAGAAATATCGGTATCAAATGTTGGCACGTTCGTGGTAAAAAGATAATGGCACGTCCATTTGCTCCAACTATGTAACACGGGTAAAAAAGATTACGAAAGTAGAAGTAGAAATATTCTCGATTTGAAAAATATAAATTAATTTAAAATACACGTGTAAATGATATCTCTACATCATTTAAACTTTGCTAAACTTTGTTATTATGGGGAGAAAGAAAGCTGTCAAATTTAATCCATTGATCAGGATCTTATCGTCGTCTATGATCGTTGATAGTATTTTCTTTATTATAACTTCGATGTGTGTAGCTTTAAAAGAGGATTACATTAAAATTATAATAACTTGACCGAAAAATCGAGTTGTTATATCTTTCTTTGAAAATCATATCTCTCTTATCCTTGAAATTTTCTCCCATCACAGTAGAATGTAATAGGAGCTGGAGAAAATTATTTTTTTTTCGATTTTGAGCTTATACGAGAAGATTTAATTTTTTGGAAATAATAGTGTTTTTTATTATAATTTATTATTTCGTTAAAAATCACATATGTGATTCGAATCTTTAAGTAAATATCTCGCGTGAAATATATTAGGCAGGCAATTAACTCATAAAGCAAAGAATTTGAAGAAAGCATTTGAATTTGACAAACGTAGGGTAAAATGGAGCTTGAGAATTGGAAATGATATTCTAAAGGAAAAAATGCTTATTAAAAAAAAAATTATGCTATCCTATAAGTTAGATAGATATAGGCTAGAACGGTGATAATTTAACGGAATAACGATAAAAACGATAAATACTGAAAATTATAACTGTAAGAAAGTTAAAAATATCATTTTATATATATATATAATTTTGCAAAATTTTGCGAATCAAATATGGCGGTAAATAAAAGTAAAAAGCTTCTTTTCTCTTTTCATATAACTTTTCTAACTATGGAACAAATCATCGACAAATTATTGCATTCATGAATTTCTAATACGAAGTAATAACTTAACTTCAAGTTTAATTTGAAAAAAAAAATTTATCGATATAATTCATCACGATTTAAATTAAAATAAATGTTTCTAGACGTTTATAATATAAAATTAAAATTTAAATGCTTCTCAATAAATGTAACGTTTAAAAAGATTATTTAAAATTTTAATTATGTATCGTTACGTACAACGATTATTTTTTTACACATTTGAAAAATGAATTTTGAATACACAATCAATATACGTTAGTCGAACCACTGGAGCCCAATTTCTTCGTTCGATCAGGCGTATCTTACCGTGCATTAAGTGAAAAAAAAAAAAAAATTGAAAAAGGAACTTCTCCTCTTTAGGGTGGAAAAAAAAGACTTTCTCGATTAAAGGAACAATGGAGACAATATCGCGGATAAGGTTTCCCGCGGGAGAACGGAAAAACTAGGTTTCTCTTCTCCAAGTTGCTGCCGCCTTCCTCCGCGATAGACCGGTTCCGGTTTCCGCGAGATATAATGCGAGACGCGTAGCAGCCGGAAAATGAGCGGGGCTGTCTCGTTCCCTGATTGGAAAACTACGAATTGCCGCCGACGATGGATCCCCTATCAACCCAAGAAATCGAAGCGTTATTCGTCGAATATAATCGTCGAATACGTCTTCGATTCCCCCTCCTTCGATTTCCTCCTCCTCCTCCTCGATATCGAGATCGTTAACAGCCACGCGATTGAAATCTATCCGAAACGAAGATTTTACGTCGCCTCGTCTCTCAATATTTTAATCGTTCAAACGCGCGCGTTGAAACGAGGAGAGAACCTGTTGAAACCGCTTCGTTCTTGAAAAGTTCGAATCGTCGAAAGGAGCTTCGAAAAGTGAGGAAGGAAAATGATTTTCGTCCCATTATTCCTCCGTAAACCGAAGATGATAATAAACAAGGTAAGAGATATACTGTCCCATCTTTCGATCGAGACGAAAAAAGAAAAATCGAATTTGAATTTAAATCCATCGTTTTCGAATCCTCTCGTACGTTGAACGAGATTTATTTTTTATCCACGAATCCGAAAAGTTGGACGAGCGAAAGATATTTCCCGATTTTCGCTATAATAATCCCATCCTCGACGAATGAAACTACCACCACCACTACCCGCCATTAAACTTCCGCCTACTAACGCTTTAGCTCGGGCTCAAACTCATTATTGCAGTTGGGCAACAAACAGTTGGGGAACAAGCGTATAGAGCAGTGTCTCGACTTCGAAACGAGCTTCGTTTCTAACGTACCATTTTTACGTTAGAACGGCAGATCCAATCAGCTTTTAACCCTCGACGCGTTATTCCCTACTCTTCCTCCTCCTCCTCCTCCTTCTCCCCGCATTCTCGCGGCAAACCCTCGGGGCAACAGGAAGCGTACACGATGTCGAAAACCGACATCCGGCTCGTGAGCGTACGGCGAACGAACCATTGGCGGCGCAATTAAAGTTAAACCGCTATAACGAGACATCGATAGGCCGGAGCGTTGAATTCCAAGTTCCCGAGGACGATTAGAAAACGAGAAAGAGGAGGGGCGAGGGGTGGGGGAGAGAGGAAAGGAAGGGAGAGATAGGTGGGAAAGGCCGGCTCCCCGAGTTCGTAAGTTTTAATTGGCAGAGAGCGCCACCACGACCTCCTACCACCACCGCAATTTCACCTCGCCTCGTGTCTCCCCCCACTCCACTCCACTCTCCTTCTTTTCTCCTACAGTCCGTCGCCACGATGATAATTATAGTTACTCTTTGTTTTATAAATTAACTCTGCCTCTCCCCATCCTCTTTCCACCCAGGCGCTCCGTTACCCAACCGTTCGCCGCGGATTCGCCGATGAAGCGGCGGCGGATGGTGAGCCGAAGATACTTCGCATTCGCTTCAATTAACCGGTAATGGATTAACTGCTTATCTTTCCTTCAGTTTGCGCGCCGTGCTTCTCACTTTCGTCGAGTCACTCTTTAGCCTCTTCCCCCTCTCCCTTCACAACCGTCGTCGGGATTAAAGTAATCTCTTTCTCTCTCTCTCTCTCTCACTTTTTCTTTCCACCTCGTTCTTTGTCTCGACAGATGGTGGGACAGATAGATAGATGGATGGATAGTTGGGTAGGTAAATGAAAATAGTTTGGTCGAAAACGGCGTAAGACGAATGGTGGGGGAACGTTAAGAGGAGAGGAGAAGATTTGGATTTGGACGTGGATTCATTAGCAACAACGGTTGGGCGCAAAAAAGAGAGAGAGAGAAAAGGAAGAGAAAGAAGAGGAAAAAGATGGAAAAGGAGAAAGAGAGGAGAGATGCAAGCGGAGGGGAAACAAGCGGATGGAAAGTTGTTCTGGAACGAAGTTTTTTTCGAGGCTGGCTTTTACGCTCGTTAATTAAGCCATTGGAAAGAAAGCGTGTGTCCCCCACTATGCTGTTTTTTCGCCGAATATTTTTTTAATTATCCTCCTGTGACGGGGACCATGTCATTACGAGCCAACTATACCGTGGAACCGCTTTCAAAAAAACGGACGGGACGCGTTTCGTTTCCCTTTCGTTAAGACGTAATCATATTTGAAACGTAACGATCGAAAAAAAAAAAAAAAGAAACAAACAAACAAATAAAAATGGGCGCGTTCTTTTGAATTCCTCTTACCTTTTCCCTTTATCTTTTTAAATATATTTTTAAAAATCGCCTCAAATCGATTTTACCCATCGCGACGGCGCGACGAGCAACAAGTAATATTTTCGTCTCGCATTTTTTCGCGAGTACCGAAGCTTGCAACGTACTTTACGACTCGAACGATCGAATCTGATTCTCATCACGCTTCATCGTGGTCCCCACGCGTGAAAAAAAATTCATTGCTGGCGCGTTCAATGCAAATTTGCGAACTTGAGATATGCGTTTCGACCGTCCACTCGCCACATATGAGCCACGATGCAAAACCATCGAATTAAAAGGAGGAAGGAGAATCCCTGTCCATGATAATACTTTCGTGCTTCCATCGGAGAGGGGAGGGAGGAAAAAATCCATCTTCTCGTGCTTACTTTCTTCGCGTTGGATTAATGTTCGCTTTGTTATCACGAGTACGGATGTTCGAGTTGATGATACTCGTTAAGTCGAATGTTTTCGTCCATCTCCGCGCGCTTAATGGTGTTACCGGAAAAACGATGGTACGGGGGAGAGCGATCTTACCGACCCTGCTTGAGAACCACTCGCAAAGCGTCCTCGAAACTGCCACGTTAAATTAATCATAAGTACGCGAGATAGTAAATAGGAGCGGATGGTGATTCGGTGAACTCAAAAATGTAGTCGCCCGCTTTAAAAAGGAATGTGTAACGAGGGAATGTGGAACGGGAAACATCACGAAGGAGAATAAACTTGTACTTGCTATTCCAGAAACGCTTCGCTCGTAAATAAAAAAAACAATCGATTCGACTTTATATTCGTTCAGTCAGGTATATAGTATATTCGATCGAAACATGAGCCATTACAGCTTCTCGAATATTTTATTTTTTAAAAGCAACAGCGAATGTACGAAACGAATATGACAATCGGTTGATGAAATATTTTCACGTCACAGAAGAATAAATCTATCGACTAATGCGGCTTGTTTTTCCTTTCGAAAAAGAACGTATGCTGTAATTTTTTTCGCCTGTAACGATGCTTTTGTCATTCATACAAGATTTTCATTGGATCCATTTCTCGTCACAACTTATAATTCTATTCGAAAATAGACTGTTGTCTCTGCGCAATAACTTTAGATTCTCTTTCGATTGGCGACGGTTTCTACTTTTCCAATTTCTTCGCTTTGACTCGAAAACCGTCATTCCAGATACCAATTCTGCCTGCACTTTCGCTTTCCATTTATTCTCGTTTAACACGGATTTCGGTCTATCTCGAGGCTCGTTTTCGAGATTCCCGTTTCTCGAATTTTTGAAACCATCACTGAACGGTCCTCGTTGATGAAATCTTTTTCGAAAGCTAATCTAATATTTCGATGCGTTTCAGCTGTACTCGTGGCCTAGCTTAAATTCGTACAGGAACAATATTCGAAATTCTTCCACTTCTGAAAAAATAATTAAACTAATAATAAGAAAAAGAAGTTATTATAAAAAGGAAAAGTAAGGTTAGGTTAAGTAAAATTTAGGAGTTGCGTCATGACGAGTTGATCGTCATTTATTCTAAAATTGGCATTTTAATGTGTTATATAACTTAATATAACTCTTTGTTGAATTGAGATTTGAATTTTTATCTTTCAATATTTTTTAAAAAAATTCGAAGCATCATTATAATGAATTATCGAATAACAAATTATTCGATTTATCGATGGACTCTTCTCCTCAAAAGCTAATATTCTACACAACAATATTTTAAATTCGTTCATTTCTAAAAAAACAGTTAAACTAATAACTGTGAAAAATAATTGAAAAAGAATTATAATTCTTATATATAAAAATATAATTCTTCTATATAAAAAATTATAATTAATTCTGAATATCTTATTACAGAAAGGAAAATGTAAGAGGACAACGTGAAATCATAATAAGCAATGCATAACCTATTATAATTATACATATATTGTATAATTATAATGTATAATCTAATTATTTGGGGTAACGTTGTTATCGCGGATCAGGAAATATTCGGATCATAGGACACAGCGTTGCGAAAAATTAAGAGAGATTAAGAGACTGAAGAAAATAGAGACCGTTCCTTTTTTGTTTTAATTCGAGGGAAAGAAGATAGTTTCGAGAGAAACGGCTCTTTTCTCGCGTAAAATTCGTTTTCTTCTCCTTATCTACGTCCCTCTTCCTTCGCTGGAACCCATCGATGACACCTCCCCCCCTCCGCGTTCCTTCTCTCGTATCACTCGATAGAATTCTCCAAGGTTCGCCCGGGAGGACAACCTTTGACAACCTGGCCAACTAACGAAATAGACTCCACCTTCCTTTCCATTTATTACTTATTTTATCCAGAATCCAGAGTGGAAGAATACTTTCCAACCTCGGCTCCAGCCCCACGACTCAAACGAAATCATCCCATCCGACAGATGATCAAAGTTGAAGGGGAACGAGAATGAAACGAGAAAGAAAGGTTTCGTAATCCTTTCTTTCTTAAGAATAAATTGCCGCTTACTTAGCTTTCACCTCGAACGAAGTCGTACAAAGCTTCCTCCCTCCTTCCACGTGGATCGATTCCTTCTTCTTCGAATCGAAATTCAATACAATATTCGATATATATATATATTATTTCCTCGGTGAATCGATCTCTCGAATTCAAACGACGTAAAATTCTAACCGGCATCGGCATACGCTTTCCCCTCGTCCCTAAGACAAATCGTCTCGCGATTCGCGAAAATAAAATAAAGAGGAACGAAAACGAAAGGCAAGGTTACACGAAGTTACATATTATCGTTCAAGGGAGGGGGAATTAATGGGTAAACACGATTGGTCAGGTCCTCCGTTAGCGTCGTGATCGGACTACGTAGCATCGCATTTCTCGAGACCGAGCGGCGATAAACGAGCTATAAAGCCTATTTTACGACAGGCCGGGGAGTAATTCTTCGGCCCCGATATTTAATATGAGGAACGGACGGGAAAATCGGCCGTTTCGAAAAACAAAAGCGTGGCAAAAGTGAAAAGAGGAACGCGAGGGATTATTATCGACGGAGGGAAGCGATAATATCTGGTAAAAAAAATGATTTCGACGGGATAGAGAAATATTTCCACCGAAGACGATCGAATGAAAGAAGAGAGTTCTATTTCGCGAATCGATTCCCGAGAATGAAAGCCTTTCCTCGATCTTCGATTCTCGTCGCGCGGATTCGTGATGAATAATAGCGGGGAGGGGGGAAATTGGAAAGAAAGAAGGATACGAATTGATCGTATCGAAAAAGAGGGACGAATCATCGTTGTACATTTCGTGCACATTTTATAGGGATTTTTGCTAGGGAGAATTTGCCATCTCGCGGCGAAGATTAAAATTAAAACCAGAGAGTGGTATCAACAGAGAGTGGTTACGGAACGGAATTATGGAACCGTAAAGCTTCTTAGTTTATTAACGATTATGACACATCTTGCGTCTGTCGCAGAGTGAAAGCTGCTTATCTTTACCATCACCTGTTATACGGAACCTCTCGTATTTTCGTGCCCGGGGGGAAACTATATCTCTTTTCCATAATCCAATATAAGTCGATTCCGTCGTAATTTCGTCGTAATTTCGATTACGCTGAATAAAATAAAATTGCTGCTCTGGTAAAGAGGAAGCAAAACATCGTTTGGAAGGATATTTCTTATCGAAAAACGTAATTTCGCGGAAAAGACTGGAGAAAAGAAAAGGGAAAAAAGGCTTCGATTTCTTCTTATATCCAGTCGTTGTCACTCAGTTTCTCGAAGCTCTATGAATTTTACGCCATTTGATGATTGTTGAATCGGTATCGTGATAATCGAACGAGATACTAGAAACTAGAAACTACCATAAAAAGAAAGGAATTGTTATTTCCGATTATAACGAAATATTAAAAAGGATTTTGCATTATCGAAATCTTGATTATATCGAATCATCAAATACTCACATTTAGATGCGTCGCACCTAATAAATCTTAATCGGATTTCACTAACGCCGCATTAATCACATCGCTGCAATAATAAGATTATCGTATTAATAACGTTACGCGCAAGTATCACCGCATACGATGGCATTAACACCGCCGCATTAATATCATTAAAGCGATAGGAAGCGATTCAAATCGATCCACGATGCGTCTAACTATATCGCAAACTTGGATCGCAAATTGCCGCATCGACGTTCAAATCCATTTTCAAATTACGCAACCCTATTTAAATAAGTATTAAGGTTGTATCCCGTTGAAGTTGCCAATTTTGGAATAAAAGGCAATCAACTGCGACTCGTAAACTATTCTATTTAACCTAACCTACTTTTTCTTTCTATAACTTCTTTTTCGCTATTAGTTTAACTGTTTTTTTCAAAAGAGAACGAATTTCCAATATTGTTCCTGCACGAGTTTAAGCTAGTATTTCGAAACGCATCGAAATATTAGGTTAGCTTTTGAGCAGAAGATTCCATCGAAAAAGAGAGATTCAAATCTCAAAAAATAATTAATGATAACTTCTTTTTCGCATTAGTTTAATTATTTTTTTAAAAATGAATGAATTTAGAATATTGTTCCTGTACGAATACATCCGAAATATTAGGTTAGCTTTTGAGAGAAGATTCCATCGATAAGTCGAATAATTCATTATTATCGATGTTTCGAGTTTTTCACATTGAAAGATATTAAAAAATAGAAGAAAAGTTCAAATCTTAATTCAACAAAGAGTTATATTAGGTTGTGTAACACATCACTTGCAAATTTTACAATCACTTGCAATCAACCGCGACTCTACTTAACCTAACCTTACTTTTCCTTTCCGTAATAACTTCTTTTTCGTTATTAGTTTAACTGTTTCTTCACAAGTGAACGAATTTGGAATATTGTTCCTGTACGAGTTTAAACTGGGCCATGAGTGCAGCCGAAGCGCATCGAAATATTAGGTTAGCTTTCGAAGAAAATTCCATCGATGAGAGAATCTTTCGGTAGTGGTTTCAAAAATTCGAGTATGAAAACAAGATAGACCGAAATCCGTGTTAAACAGAAAGCCAAAGTAGAGTTAGACGTATCTGAAATGACGGTTTTCGCGCATTCGAGTCAAAGCGAAGAAAAGTGGGTACCGACGTCAACCGAAGAAAAACAGAAAGTTGCAACGTCTCGAAACGTGATCTTTGCGCAAAGCTCAAAATGACACGAGTCCATTTTTGAATAAAATTAAAAACTGTGACGAGAGATGGATACATACCACTGAAAATGCTGAACGAACGGCGAAAGCGTCGCTACGGGCGAAAAAAGTTACGGCGACTAGTAATTTGTTCTTTTCCGAAACGAGAAGATACCGTGACAGCGCCATCTATTTTTCTCCATGCATACTCACTTCACAAATATTTCATCAACCGATCATTCATTTCGGTTTCTTTTGAAAAATAAAATATTCGAGAAGCTATAATCTCAGCATTCGAAGAATTTCACGTGATACGATCTAATCACGATCAGCAATCCCTATGATCCGTTTTTCCTTGCTCCATTCATTCGTCTTTCTTTTAACGTAATATCAGAAGAATATTTAAAGAGCGAAGCGAAAGCGATTTCGTTGCTTCTCCAGACCAGACCGTTCTATTGAGTTCACCCCGGAAAATACCGAGATCCGGCCTATGAGACCGGATCCAAATTTCAGAATAATTAGTTTCATTGAGAACGCGTAAGAGACGGTTGTACAAAGGGGAGCAACGGTAATGCGCATCGTGTGTCAGGATCAGACTGTCCATAACGCGCGCAGGATATCCGCCCGTATCAGAGCTGTGTATCTGAATGAAGTATAGGCCAGGATCAAGGGGATCGAAATACCAAATTCGAAATGCCCTTCCTTCGTTTAACACTTGTCTACTCTCAAAGAAACCTTCCCCCTTTTTTTCTTTTTAAATACTTCAAGCCGAATTTCTATGCCGAAAATGTATTATTTGGTGTAAACGTTTGGAACATTTTATCTTATCTTGGCGGAGCGTTATATGGATAGAGAAGGAGGAGGGGAGAGAGACGTTTGATCCGGTAACGGACTCGCAGTTTTTTCTCAAAGCTCGAGTCGAAATATATATATATATATATATATATAT
>NW_006263482.1:710307-721783 GCF_000469605.1 Apis dorsata
AATACTTCGTTCGATGGTTTTACAACGAAACATACTCACTATATATTTACTATACTATATATTTATATATATATATATATATGATATACAGTATTGGAAGAATGTACGAACATCGATAACTCGAGATTCTGTTAAAAGTGATTTCTTGGAGGGAAATTTTTCTTCGCAAGAAATTAAATAATTAAACGTAGAAGCGAATAGGTAGAAAAATATTATAATTTTAAAATTGGAAGAAATAGGGAAATTTTCGAATACTTTCCTTTTAAAAGTTTTTTGAAATTGTTAAGCGATCGTTTGGACGTACGGAATGAAATTAAAGCGAGCGATACGAAGCGATTAACTTTCCACGTTGGATCCCGTTTAATTTTATTTAACTAACTTTTTAACGTTATTCCGATTTAACACGGGCCGATTAATTGGCAACGATTTCGATGGGACTCGTAACTATTTATGGGGGATTAAATGGGATACTTTAAACAATGCTCCCCCTATAGCTACGATTTAGTATATAATCACCGAACAAATTATTATGTCGGTTTATTAGGTAATAATGGTTAAGTAAACGCGCCAATGTAACGCGTTTATATATCGTTTGGTAAATTTAACGCGTGTACGTAACCGTGACGATAATCGTGAATCGTGTAAACGATTCGAGTCGACGTGTAATTCTATTTGTATTGTTCTCCTTGACAGGAGAAGAAAATAGATTTTTTAGAGTAATCGAAATATTTTTTTTTTTTTCATTTTAATTCGATCAAACCGATAATTTACAAAGTTGAATTAAAATGTTAACACTTCGTCCGATGGTTTTACAACGAAACATATACTGCTTTCCAATTACAGTTTACGAATCGAGAAAATTCGTCTCTTTCAGATTTTTTTTTTCGATTTATTTAACGACCATCTTGCGTCATCGTAACATAAGATAACACGATACGATTACGATTAATTAAAAAATTCTGTGTTCAAAAAATCAAATACAGAAGACATTCCTCCATAACGCGGAAATATTCCACGGATTGATAACGAAAGCCAGAAAATTGTTGAAGTAATTAAAACGGTATTCTGCCTGCACGAGATGGAAATACGCGATGCAATTAGCGTGACAACCGCTTTTCATCCCTCGGACACCACGTTAAAAAGACACTATATCTCTCTCTCGTGGAATTATCCTCGACTCGAGGGGGCGGACAAAAAAAAAAAAAAAGAAAAGAGAACGGTATATGAAACGGCTTGAAACGGCGAAAGAAATTCACAGAGATTGTAATTTCAAATATCGAATAGATTTCCTCTCTTTTCATCTTTCTTTCTTTCCTTTTTTTTTTTTCTTTTTAATCGTCACAAATAAAGTACTCAACACGAGGCAAGGATAAAACGAACGACACGTTTCTAGGGCATTATTGCATCATTATCGTTATTTACAAGCTTCCCAGAACGCGAAAGATGTGACTCTCTATTAAACCCACGTGCAACATAACCCGACTCGATACTCTATCGGTAAAACGGGTGAGCACTAACCGCTCGATAAGTATCTGAATTCACACGGAACGACGAGGGGCAGTGCGTTGGAGAGAGACAGAGAGTGGTGGATGCTCGGTTATAAGAAGCAGGCTTAGATAAATACAAAGCGGAATGGAACGCCGCTATTAATTCCGACGACCCTAAGATAGACTCCCCCAGCTCCCAAAGCCCCCCTTTAGCCCCATCTAGGGGCTAGAATAATTGTTAGTAGTAACGATATATCTCGGCTCTAGGTATGTGAGAATAACAGCGTCTACCGCGCGCTACGGGATGCTTAATTAAACGTTCGTGTTAATTGCTGGGACTTGGCGTCAACCTCTCGACTCGGCTCGCGCTATTCCAACCGACGCCTTACTAACTTTCGGTTACCATCGCCTCCCCGAATGAAACGTCGTCCATTCTTCTGTTCTTCGATCAGATTCTTTTTTTTTTCTTTTATATCGAAAGAGTTTTGACACTTTGCGAAAATTATATTTAATTAGCAGGGAAAAAGGTCGATAGAAACGCAGAGATAACTTAAGATACGTTTTTCGTTGAATCGGTACGATACAACGAGATGAAGATTTTTCGAAATAGGCGAAACACGAAAATATATACGGCATATTTTATCGTGTAACTCGAGTAAGAGAGAGTTTAAGGGAATATAACTGCATAAGAATGTTCTAGAATCCGGTCTTTCTGAATCCAGTGAAATATATAAGCGTGGAAAAACTTTTGGGAAGGTTATAGGAGCTTCCAACAAGTTGACACCGCGAAACTTGTTTTCTTGAAACAAATGAAAAATCGATATGAGTTACGTAAATTATAATTAACCAGTGGTGCTCAATCGTCGCGTTGAACGTTAAATACTTTTATTTTTTTTTTTCAATTTCTAGATATTATTCGATGGATCTGGATAGGATATTCTGGTTGTTTAAAGCATTAAAAGGAAATTGTATGAATAATCGTTTCGATTAGAGTTCTAACTAGAATTCGTTTAAGCGCAGCCAATTTCTCTGGCACAGAGACGCATATTGGTTTAGCTTCTGCGCAGCATAACCGTTTTCTCTATCGGCCGAGTCCAATCAAAATGCGTTAGATGCCTTCGTAACGGAAATAGTATCTTGCGAAGTCTTTGAGGTTAAAATTGTTGTTGCTTCGATTGGAAATAATTTATTGGAAATTCCCGAATTTCATGGCTTGTCTTTCCAAATATCTACACTCCTTTGTATCTGAGACTGTTTGCGTCCATCCAGAATTAAGATCATTTTCGTTCTTCGATTCGACCACGAATCACTAAAGTTTCGCTTGTTAATTATTCTTCGATCGATTACAAAAGAACTGGAGGAGTATCTAGCAGAGTAAGAAGTTTTCGAAGAAACTTTTTCCAATAGTTAAGAAACGTTTAAATTTCAATGTTATAACGGATATTAATATCTCGAAACATCTATTTTGATTTAAATCGTTGTAAATTATCCATAAGTTCTTTTTCTTTTTGTAAATTAAGCTTAAATAATTAATTCATGTTAGAAATTCACAAAGTGCAATGATTTGTCGATGATTTTTTATACATTCCACGTCGTTCCATCTGTGAGAGAAGAATATAAAGAAGTAATGAAAATATGAAAAATAGAAACTTACTACTCTTTTTTTACCGCCATATTTGATTCGCAAAACTTTGCAAAACTATATTAAAATTAATTTCAATGTTTACAGTTGCCTATGACATATATTATAGGATATATTCTTAATATAACCATTGATATTTATGGATTATTAATTTATTAATTTATTATGGAAATTAATTTTAGGCTATCTTGTATATGTTGTATAATATATATGCATTTCCATCGTATTTATTTATTATATTTTGGAAAAATAAGTAATAATGATATTCTTAATTTTAGTTGGCAATTTTTTTATTTCTTTTAATCAATTGAAGGATCAGTCTTTTTACAGTGCTTTTTTAATTTTCAGTTTTAACATTTTTATTGTTATTTCATTAAATTATTACTGTTTATATATATCTGGCTCATATCTATCATTTACTTCTTTTTTTCCTTCACAAGGAGTTCTTCTTTCAACTTTCCTTGAAGTTTTTCTCTTTTCACCGAAATTGAATTTTTCGAAAAAAATTTTTTTTTAAAACGATTCGTACGAAATATATATATATATAGGAAATATCCCAAAGACACGATTTTTCTTTTAGTCTTCTTTGAAATGTTTCGAAAAAAATTTTTTTCGTAGGAAACTTTCCAAGAATTCCAAGAATTCTTTTTTCATTTTTTTGAAATTTTTCGATAAGAATTTTTTTCTAGAACGAAATTCGTGAGAAATATATATATAGAAAACATCTCAAAAATTGAACACGACTTTTCTTTCGGTTTTCATCAAAATTGAAATTTTTCGAAAAGAATTTTTTTTTAAATTTTTTTAGATTCAAGTGAAATACATACATATATATAATATAGATATCCCAATATAAATATCCCAAGGATTGGACACGATTCTTCTTTTAGTTTTCTTTGAAATTTTTCAAAAAGAATTTTTTTATAGAATGATTCATAGGAAACATTAGATTAAACACGATTCTTCTTTCGACCGTCATCGAAATTGAAATTATTTTTAGAAAAAGAATTTTTTCCTAGAACGAAATTCGTACAAAATATATATATATAGAAAAGGTTTTCGTTGAAATTTTTCGAAAAGAATTTTTTTATAGAATGATTCATAGGAAACATTAGATTAAACACGATTCTTCTTTCGACCGTCATCGAAATTGAAATTATTTTTAGAAAAAAAATTTTTTCCTAGAACGAAATTCGTACAAAATATATGTATAAGAAAATTATTCGCAACACGGGTAATGAAATTTTGACAATGGTTGAAACCCGGGACGATCGAAGAACACCGGCAAAATTCCAACTCGTATCCCGCGCGATTAACAACGCGCCTCGCCCGTATTATAAATCGTACGTATATCCATCCGCGTGTACGGGGCGTGTAGCTGTACACGCGGGAGCACACCCGTATAACCCGTGGCCGTAGCCAAAGTCCGTGACCAAACAGTTGGAGCGTTGGCCGGAACGATAATAAATTAAGCTCAGCCAGAAACTGGGAATTGAATCAAACGCGGTAATCTCTAACGCAATTGATTCCCGAGCCATTCGAACATCCCTCGAATCACCTCCAAGGTGGCTTCCAAACGATTTTCGCCGCTGGATAGTCGACCGATATGAGGAGAGATGGGCAGAAGGAAACGGAAATATGCATTCGGTTGTTCGTTAACCACCGAGCTTTCACTTAACCCTCAGGTACTGCAAGCCTGTTTCGCTCGGTCGAAAAGTCCAGATGATTCGGATCTTTGAACAATCAGTAAAATTTCTTACAGTTAATTTATAATGATTTCACACATGAGTTAATTTATATTTTAATATTTTATGTATCTTTATCTTATTTGAAGAAACAAAATTTATTTAATATTAATTATTTATTATATTAATTTAATTATAATATTAATATTATAAAGTTTATATATAAAGTTGTTTTAAGTGATATTTTGTGAAGAAATTACCAAGATGTATCCTTGGTTTGTCAAGTTTTTCCTCTGACTTTTTTATTTTGCATAATTATTTGTTTCGCGCATTATTTTATTAATAAGTTCTTCAGTAAAAGATGAAAGTTTTAAAAAAATCTATGATTCATCTATATTCGAAGATACTTGCAGTCCTGCAAGTATTTTTCGCGTTCAAACATTCGAAGAACGTTTCGATAACATAACCTTTCTTACTTCTTCAACTTAAGTTAAAATTGCGCTGTTCAGATTTTTGTAATTAATTTCGACGAGTCGTATTATATTTTCCCCCGAAAAGGTTATCCTGGAAAAATTTTGGCAATGTTATTAACATATAATAATATAACATGTTATAACATAACATTTCTTACCTTTTTCAACTTTAAGTGAAAACTATGTATTTTGATTTTTCGTAATTAATTTCGATGTGTCGTTGTATCGCCATGTCCCTCGAAAAGATTATCCTTTCAACTAAAAACTGCGTTGTTCAATTTTTCCCTCGATTAATTTCGATGAGTCGTTGTCCCTCGAGAAGATTAACCTATAAAAGCTTTGGCAACAATAGTTTCAATATTTCTTACCTTTTTCAACTTAAAACTGCGTTGTTCAAATTTTTGTAATTAATTTCGACGTGTCGTATTGCCATGTCCCTCAAAAAGGTTATGGTTTCGATATTAATATACAATTTCTCACCTCTTCAACTTAAGTCAAAACTGCGCTGTTCAAATTTTCGTAATTAATTTCGACGAGTCGTATTATATTTTTCGAAAAGATTATCTTGGAAAAGTTTTAGGAATATTTCTTACCTTTTTCAACTTCAACTTAAAACTCGTTTGATCTTTCGTAATTAATTTCGACATGTCGTTGTCCCTTGACAAGGTTATTCTGAAAAATTTTTGGAAAGTTTCGATACTATTATACAACATTTCTTATCTCTTCAACTTAAATTAAAACTGCGTTGTTCAAATTTTCATAATTAATTTCGACGAGTCGTATTATATTGTCCCTCGAAAAAGTTAACCTAGAAAAGTTTTGGCAACGATAGTTTCAATATTATCATACAACATTTCTTACCTTTTTCAACTTAAAACTGCACTGTTCAAATTTTTGTAATTAATTTCGACATCGTAATGTCATATCGCATTATCCCTCGAAAAGCTTATCCTAGGAAAGTTTTGGGAACGGAAATACGATAATTGGCAGATATTCGATCAACGATCCATTGCTCATTAAACGTGGAATCTTGTTCACATTGGTGGATCAACGTTTAAATATCGGAACGCACGCCAAATCCGAGAAACGAGCGCAATAGCTAGGATCTGGTAGATTTACTAAGCAATGGCCTGGATAATCCGTGTCGTGTTTGTAACCAACCACTGTCGCGTCCCCTCTTTTGCACGGTAAGTGAGCCTCGTTTATAATCGTACATCGCCGTTCACATCGTTATTCGCGCTAGAATGTTCCAGACGCGCAGAACGAGCGAATACGTGCGATATGAATAAACACTTTGTTTCTCGAGGACAAGTTTTCGAGAAAATCTTCGTTCGTTTCTTTTTCAAGTGAATTGAACGTGAATTCGAACGAGGAAACGAAGAAAATCGATATCAATCGCGCAATTTTCGTTTCAATTAATCGATTGAATATAAATATGGCGATAAATTGTTTCTTCCTCCCTCTTCTCTTAATTGGCGGGCTGAAACGTGCCGCTCCCTATAAATATAACAATGTGTTTACATCGATAACAGTAAACAAACGGGCGCAATCTTCGCCGAAAGCGGAGCGACAACACGGTTTCGATCGAGGCCATCCATTTATTCGCGAGTTAATCCTCCGCCAATTTGACGTAGTCAAAAATCGAATGGGACAGATTGCTTCGTAATATTTCACGAATTAAACTGTTTTCTATCCAAAAACCGACCGATCGTGAGGAAAAATTGCTTAATTTGTTGATCGCATGTAAAATTTGATAAAATTTTATCAATCGATTAAACGTTGTAATAATTGTAACGATTAAGAAAAAAGTTTCATAGAATATAATTTGGAGGCTAATCCGAATGTTGACCGTGCAATGATAATCGAATTTTAAATTTTTAATTCTGAAATTTTTTTAAATTTAGTTGAAAATCGTATAATTAATAATCGAGGAATAAGTTTAATAAAAATAAAATAAGGAAGAACGGGGAGAGGATTCCGATAGGACGGAATCGTAGAAGATAGAAGTTGTTGGACAATTATTCATTCACGTGTTTGGTTCAATACTTTTCATCGAGGACACGAACTTAATTGAGAGTTTAATTAATCACGAGCGTACGTAATATGAAGATTAAAATTGGCGAAGTGGAGGAGATGAAGAAACGCGAAGGAAGAGAATTCATTGAAAGAACGGAACGGATAGACGAATGTGTCAATACGATAAAATATCGACGAAATAGCGAAAGAAAGAAGTTTCTCAATTAAAAATCTAGTA
The DNA here is from genome assembly GCF_000469605.1 of Apis dorsata. Classification (NCBI taxonomy): domain Eukaryota; kingdom Metazoa; phylum Arthropoda; class Insecta; order Hymenoptera; family Apidae; genus Apis; species Apis dorsata. Next base: position 717,849 of record NW_006263482.1, read on the forward strand.
GATCATTCTCGAATCTGTAAGAAGAAAGAACGCGAAACAAACAAGAAGTGGATCCGAAGTTGGGAGGGGGGAGAGGACTGAGAAGAGAAGTTGGAAGCTGTACGAAGGATTTCGTTCCCCGAAGGGAAGCGAGACGGTTTAGGAGTTATAAATACATTCGGTTTTAATACCAACAGCCGAGGATTAATCCCTCGCTTTTCCCTCCCCCCACCTTTCCTCCATATCCGTTTTCTAATTGAAACGTTCTCCTATCCTGCCAACCTTACCCAACACTCGCCTCTCCCAATCTATGTTTCATCCTTCACTTCCCTCCTCCTCTAAACAACCATCCACACGTTGAACGAACATCTTTTTAACGAAAAATAGAAATATCCTTCGATTCTTTTCGTCACCAGAAACACGCAAGAAACACAAGAAAACAAAAATCCGTTCACAGAAAGAAGGAAACGCGTTGAAATCCGCGACATATACGTACTATATACGCAGGAAATTTCTGTCGAATGACGGGTTACCACGGAGGAGGCGGGAATACACCGAGTGCAACACCGGAGGTAAGAGAGAAAGAGAGAGAGAGAAAGAGAATTTCTCGAGTGGTGGGGGTCCTAAGCTCAGCCACGTGTTTTGTTACTTACCGAAGATTACCGGCTTACAAGAAACCCAACGGCGGTGGGAGCAATCTACCACCACCATCCCGTCTCCAACATTCCCCCTCCCTGTTTCCCTCCTCGAGGCCGTTATCGCGGCCGCCGTCCCCCTCTCCTTTCCAGCGTAGCCTGCGAAACACCAGGCCGCCGAGCACAATGCACGCCGAGAGATAGAATAACGTCCCTAAGTGTACTTACTGCAAAGACCCGAAATTGGGGAACGATGTAAATCACTTACGAGATACACTTGCAGCGCCTCGCCTAGCCTCGTCTCGCCTCGAGGAAAAGCAACGCGCGCCACCATTTATCGTGGCTGCGATAATTCCTGTGGATTCGCGCGCACGAGTTTCCCGCAGCAGCGCCGCGTGCGCCAATTCCACGCTGAGAAAACAAAAATAAAATCCGCGGAGGTGGGGGAATAGAACTGTTATGGAGGAGAAGAAAGGAGAAGAGGAGACTTCTTAAATTTAATTGTATAAATGGTATAATAGTGAGAGATAAATTTCGAATGTGACTCTTGGCCACTATTTGGATTCGATACAATATTTATTTACGCTTGATTCCTAAGCTCATTATAATATAAAGCATAGAATAATATAACATAGAATAGGTAGGCCATTTTCTTATTTCAAATTGGATCGCGAGTCGGATCTGTGTCTTCGGTATTGGCTCGAGTTTGACAATCGTGGCAATGGGAATATTATTTTCAACGTTTTCGAGTTTCGTAAGTACTTCTCGTTCGTAAAGAAATTATTGATGATAAAGAGGAAAGCAGCGATGAAGATGGAAGAATAATAGTAAATGTGAGAGCACATTAACAGGAATTAAAAGGGATTATAAGATTTGTTTTCAACGAAATAAGAAAGGTGAGAGACATTTTAATTAGCGATACTTGTTCTGACAAATCGAGCACGCATTTTTGCTTTATAAAATATCACGTGAAATAACGATATATAGAATTCAGTATTCAACAAATTTCCTTTCTTTATATGTAAATTATGCGTAAAATCATTTTGAATTAGTCGTAACAAATTCATCAAGTTCATTTCGAGCTTTCTGCATTCTCCAGAAAAGAAAAGAGAAGATTCCGTTTTTTAAATTGATTTTAATTGTCCTCGTTACACGATCCGTATAACAGTGAAAGATAAATTTCAAAGTGTGTCGATCCTGAGATCATCGAAGACTGAAGATAGCTGCTGGCATATTAAAACGCGTTTGTATTAATTTAAATTTATAGTACGCTGTGCTTAATATAATTCTCCTTGTTCGATATAATAAGCAGGAGTACGTTTATTCCATCATTAAAGGATCGATCGTTTTTGCAAACAATACGCGTGATCACCGAAAATATATTTTTAAAAATTTCCTCTCGATGAACTTGGCGATTAATTTAACGGCGTCGCATCCGTGCGCGTGTCAAGCTTGTTAAAATTTTAATCTCATTATCCTCCTTCGCGAGCTTAATGAGCGGTATTACCGTTCTCATCCCTTTGGATTTGTTAATGGAGAACACGGGAGAATGGGAAGCTCATCTTCGACTATCAACCTTTGCCGCGTCGTCGATATTAATCAAGATTTTATCCCTCTTTCCTATCTCTCGTTGAACGAACCTTGATTCGATGTAGGGAAAAAAAAAAGAAAAAATATATATATATATTTATAATATATTTAATATTTTTTCTTTTTATATATATATATATATATTCGTATGATTGGAAAGGAATAATCCAAGGAAATATTTTATAATAAAATATCATGTTTCTCCAGTATATCTAATACATCGGTTTTCGTCCTTCGAGTTTTGTCCTTGTAGTTTGTATTCGTGTTTTCCTTCTTTATTATTTTTCTTCTCTTTTCGTTGCGTGGACGAAAAGGTATTAAACCGACAGTTGGTGGTTTTATTATAGAGCGTAGGGAGGGGATAGAAACGACGGAAAGAAATACGTCGCGAGGCATTTAACATTGCGAGGAGAGAAGAATGGTCGTCGCAAGGATCTTCTCGACAAATTATCACCGGGTTTTCTCGCTTTTGGAGCTACTTCGCGGATAGAAAGATGTTTTGTTTCACGAGAAAAAAAAAAATAAAAAATAAAAAAAATAAAAGAACGAAACTAAATTAGAGGCTACAGGTAATAAAGAGAATTAAACGAACGATAAGGATAATAAACGAAAGGATAATTTGTTACTGGTATTCATAAAGAACGATAACAGAATCATCGAATGCGAATGAATGAAAAATACGAATTTCGATTACGACAGATGTGAATAAATTCTAGAATTTCATGTTGAATTTATTTCATACTTTGTTCTTTTTTTTGGAGAGAGAAAGAGAGAAAGGGGAGAGAAGGAGGGAATTTACATTAAAATATTTTAATATTAATACAGTTCGAGTGAAAATTTAACGGATAACTCCAATAAAAATGAAAAGCGATTTACAACGCTTTGCTCTTTTATAACGAGAGATTATAAAAGTCACAATTATCTTATCTATTTATAAAAATACTCGTACATCAAGTTACAAAAATGATGTGAAAAATCTAATTTTTATTTTCGCCGCGCGCCAAGTAATTAACACCTGGAGGGGAATTTCTGGATTTTATTTAAATTTAAATTTATTAATTGAAAACAGAAGGCGGAAAATTCGGAATAAATTTTTCGGCCATTATTTCGGCTAGATATTTGTCCAAGTTTCACGAATTAATAAATTCCTCGTGTCCGCGTATCTATAGTGTTCCACGCGTAACACTATAGAAAGTACTTTAATAAAGCGGGGGAAAAATGGTGGAGAGAAAATTCCGATCGGACAATATCGACCGCTGGAACTCGGGGAATTTTCATCGAAATTTAAATTACCATCGAAGGAAAACGTCGTTATCGCGGAAACAACAGGTAGAAGAGGATTCCACGGGTCTGACATTTGGGATCGAGTTGGTAATTCGCGGTGGACTCCCCGAACTGTGTCCCCCTAAACTTGTTTAGCAGTCACCTATACTTATAGTTGGATCCACGGCTCCATGAACACGGCTCGCCACGGAATAATAATGCCGAGTATATAATCGTATCACGTGCTGTAACTTAACCTATAACTTAATACAATTCTCTAATACGATACGTTGAAATTCGATATTTCATTTTCGAATTGAATAATAATTTTGTGAAAATAAAATATCAACCGTATCTCGAAGTTCGTCGAATTATTGAAATTTGATCGAAGAAACACAAGTTCGAGCGTAATTTTTTGTTTTTTTTTTTTTTTTCGCCTTGGTTTATTCGCTACGCGAAAATCCTTCC
>NW_006263482.1:721948-725691 GCF_000469605.1 Apis dorsata
TTATTGATATTAATCGTAATTATGATATAGATCGAAACATTATGCCGTGAAATAAAAACGTATGTTACGCGTTCGTATTTTTGTAACAAATTAAAAACGGAGTTTTAATGCGAAACAACGCACGGATAAATAAATGATGATGTGGCCGAAAATTTGTTGGAAAAATACGTTACCGTTATAATTATACGTTCCATACTTTTAGAATTGAGATTGTATTTATTTCCAATTTATTTGCGCGTTTCGATTTATCGAAACGTATAGAAAAGTATAGAAAATTCGTAATATGTCAAAATGAGTCGTTAAAAGAAAAAAAAGACGACCTTCGATGATTTTTTTTTTGCTATTCGATGTTTCATTTGAAAATATAAAGCTATTAAATCGAATCGTACCCGAGTGATCTTCATTTTTTTTTTTTTAAAGACAATATCTCTAAGGCTAGCTGAAGAAAAAGGAAGAAAGCTTTTACGATAACATTAAATATTTTACATCTCTCAAAGTCGTTCTCACAAGTAAAGAAAAAAAAAAAAAAGGCTTTTAATACCAACGCGTGAAGCACGTTTTTAATCTTCCGCAAAGATCAGAAGCTTGTAACGCCAATAACGCGATACTATTTTATATGTCATCGTTTCAACGTATAACTTTCCACGTTAAAAAAAAAAAACGTGTATGACAAGTCCAAGAACGATCGATGATTCTCATAACCGCGGGGATTTTTATGCAAGTAAAACGTGATCAAATAAGAAGTATAAAATGTAAAACGTATATTAAATCGTATATAAGATATACGTACACGTTAAAAGTGTAAATGAAACTTTGAAATTTTAAAAATATTTTAAAGATGTGACGAAGGTAAAAATTTTATAAATCATTCGAGAGAGAGTAGAGAAAATCATAAAGTCACTTTTTTGTTTTACTTCGATATCTCGATCTGTTGTCGAGATACAAAGACTCAAAGTGAACCTGACGTTTACTAAAACGATTGTAAATAGAGTCGCTTAGAAGAGTCGCGTGTATTACAATGTTTTCACGTCTGTCACTCGTTTGGACTTTAAGATAAGATCAGTGAGACGAGAAAGTACGAGTCCGAGTAAACGGACGAGAACGGAAATAGCAAACGAAAAATTATCCTTCTCTTTACACGACGATATCTCGACAATCGGAAATCGTATCGAAATAAATAAAAGAAGGTTTTAAAGGGCAAGAATCCGCGCTTCTAACGATCGCCGATTCGTTGATCGGAAATCGCTATTTTCGGAGTTATAGCGGTTTAATTTTTTTCCCAATTCCAATAACGTTTGAATTGAGTTTTAAGATAAATTACTAGACAAATATCGTAAAGAACATAAAATATATACGTTTGCGATCTATTTCGAACCAACTTGTCACTTGTAATTTCCATTTTCATCACGATGATTGTTAATGGCCAATCATTAGAGAGATATATAATATGTAATAATAATAATAATAATAATAATATTTAGTGGAATTTCGCGTTCCTCCTTTCGATCAGAGAAATTCCTGTGAAAAGCCGCAAACGTGGAAGGGATCAATCTGGCTAACACGATTCGCCATTCTTCGATTCACCACCGTTCGTGATCCGTGAAGAGCCGGGAAAAGTCGTCCTCCGCAAAGAAGGAGCTTAATCCAAATTGAAGAATAATATCGTCGGTTAATCCTTGCCCGAGGAACGAGATTCGAACGAGAAGAAAGTCGAGTTGAAACACCGAAAGAGAATACGAATAGTCCGAAGGATTTAAATATTTCGAACGAGAGCGAGGAGCGAACATCGGTCGAGAGGTTCAGCATTTTTCATCGGCCCACTCTCCTCCCCCCCTCCCTCCCTTTCTCTCCCTCCCTTTCTCTCCCTCCCACCTCGTCTCTCTTCATTCCCTCGTCCTCTCCACTTTCGTCTCTTCGCGCAAAGATACACCGACCGGTTTATTATTATCCAACTCGTGTTTTAACGATCTTGTCTCTCACCGGAGCTTATAAACGGTTTCGAAGCTTTAATCGAGGATGCCCTTCATTTCTCCGTAAACGACCCGATTCCGAGGCGGATGAAAAGTGTCATTTGCGTTTAAAGAGGATCGTAATCAAGTGAACACGGTCCAAGTGTTGAAAACTGATTTTAATTCATTTTATGATAATTCCTATACGCTATCTGCGCGTATCTCGAGTCGTTATTTACGTCATCGATTTGCATAATAGGTTTGCGTTCCTTTTTTCTTTACTCAAGCAATAAATTTACGATACATAAAATAAAGGAAATAATATCTCGGAAGATAAACTTTGATAATCGTTAAAGTAATTAAAGTTGGAAAAAGAAGAAATCACAAGCATCGAGATACTTACTCGCATTGGTGAAATCAAATTGGTTGGGAGAGTTTTTAAGTTTGGGAGGAGGAGGGGGAAAGGAAATGCTCAGATAAATTGATCAGGAACTCGATATCCTTGTTGTTTCGTATTCTTATGGAAAATTCCGGCCGCGAACTCTCGATATCCAATAAAACGGGGGGGAGGGGAGGGAAAAAAAAAGAAAAAAGTTATCGAAATAAAATACTGCAAGTTCTCCGCATCACGCCAGACGCGAAAAATTGCATTTCGTTATTTCGTTGAATTTAAATAGATACTAGATATCTCTACCTGTATATCTATATATAATAAAACAAAAATAACCTCCGGCAAACAAATAAAAAATAACTAACGAAGCTTTGAAGCTTGCGCACGTATGACTAAGAAAACACGAATTTCGGATGAACAAGGGGAAGAGGATGTTTGTATATATATGCAAATCGAAAATTGTACAAGCTAAGTTCTCCGTAAGCACACCCGTTGAATCTCTATTGCATATATTGCAACAACGGTTGCATTAACACCCAACAACTCGAGCCCACGGTAATCCAGGCATTACCGTCATTGATTTACGAGGGAACGGTGCCAAAACTTTTTCGTCCGGTTTAACGATCCGTCCGGGCCGTGCCAAAATCTGAAGTTTAGAAAAAAAAAAAAAAAAAAAAGAAAAAAGAAGAAGAAGAAGAAAAAAACTGATGTAATTTTCCATTTTTTTTTTCGTTCTCACGTAACTTTCGATTATAGATTTATAGAAATTGTTATAAAAATATTTCTATAAAATGATCACGATCTGAATCCTTGGTTCCTCTTCAAAAAATCGATCTCAAAATTTTTTGCCCCGAAAAATTAGATAAACAAAGATATATAATAAAGTAATTAACTTTTAGAAACAAGAAACTATAAACATCGAGATATTTACTCGCATTGGTGAAATCAAATTGGTTGGGAGAGTTTTGTAAGTTTGGGAGGAGTAATAAAGATAATAAAGATAATAAAAGAATAATAAAGAAGAGAAAGAAAGTGGAAGAAACTCGTCCGGTAAAAATGTTGCAAAATTGAACACATCGCGAAATATAACGCGCAATAAAAAGCGTGGATAGAAAACTTGTTTAGCAACTTATACGCTTATAATACGCGAGAGAATTGATTTTAAAGGAGATACGTAGCGAGGCCAACTTTTCTCGTTTACATTACTCGTGCTCCGCAGTTGTTTGACTAACGGTTGTCCCGGAAAGCGATAATCGCCTACGCGATTAACAATTTTTCTTCCTCCCTTCCTCCCCCCCTTCTTACCTAAAATATCGTCATTTATGCGGATAAATTGTTCCAAACTGATCGAATTAATCGAAGGAATGTTTTATTTATTTAAAAAAAAAAAAAAAAAAAAAAAA
>NW_006263482.1:728401-732052 GCF_000469605.1 Apis dorsata
GAAAATTTCATTTTAAAAAGGCTTGTAAGGGAAGGAAGAGGGGAAGAAAAAGAAAAACGTAACAACTATGGTGATATTATTTTTTTACACGAAGCTCGATAAATTAATTACGCGATATCATCTTTAAATTTATTTAATACGAAATCAATTGATCGAATTAATTCGACACGGATTAATTCTGTGCAATTAACGTTTAATTCAGTTTGATCATTCAACGATGGGGGCCGATCTTAGCAGCTCCAATCAACGGTATCAATCAGCGCACGGTATCTGGACTCGATCGATCAAGATCGTTGCGAATGATCGATCCTGTAGATGACACGTACCGTTCAATATTCGAAGGCGAGGGAACGTCAATCAAGTATAACAATTGACCAATTTGTTGATCTTGCGTTTCAAACGAAACGCAGTTAATTACCCTTCGTTATCGTTATTACTCCTTCATTAGAGGAGAAAAATAAAGAAAAAAAAATTGTTCGAAATTAATCGCGTCTCTTAATTACGCTTGATAAGACATTCGTCGCGTCTCGTGCAGTGTGCGGAAATTTCGAGATGTAATTTAACAGCGCGCTATAGCAATATCGGCCGTTTTGTTTCCATCCTCGAGATCGTGCTGTAAGTCTCGAAGGCTTGCCACGTTGTGCAGCAGGAGAACTCGTGCGGCAAGGGAACATGTGTGGTTACCATTTAGGCGAGATTGCTTGCCCCAAGGGTTTAATAACAAGTTCCGCTAATAGATTCTCAGCGTTGTGGAAAGAGTTTATTTGCCACTCCATCTTACCGACCAAATCAAATTTCAAAAATCATCGGCTTTATGTACAAGGATACGTACGACACGTATCTCGTATACACGTATAATTGCGCGTGAATTGGATGTCGCTGGACGCGGTCGCGTGTTTCGACTCTGTTTTATCTTTTTCTCCTTTAGAACTGCAACATAGTGGACAAAGATACGACGCTGTATATTAGATCAAAATTCGTTTTTCTTGGTGAAAAAAAATTATAAGCCATTGACTTTAACGAAGAAATTCTTCAAACGTTGCGATTACAGCTTCTCGAATATTTTATTTTTCAAAAACAATCGAAACGAGCGATGATCGGTTGATGAAATATCTGTGAAGTTAGTATGCATAGAGAAAAATAGATGGCGTTGTTACGCTTCTCCTCGTTTCGGAAAAGAACAAATTAGTCGCCGTAACTTTTTTCGCCCGTAACGACGCTTTCGCCGTTCGTTCAGCATTTTCATTAGTATGTATCCATTTCTCGTCACAATTTCTAATTCTATTCGAAAATGGACTCGTGTCGTTTACGCGATGATCACGTTTCGAGACGTCGCACGTTTCGGTCTTCTTTCGGTTGACGTCGATACCCACTTTTCCAATTTCTTCGCTTTAACTCGAATGCGCGAAAACCGTCATTCCAGATACGTCCAACTCCGTTCTCCACTTTTGCTTTCCATTTATTTTCGTTTAATACGGATTTCGGCCTCGTTTTCAAGATTCTCGTTTCCACACTCGAATTTTTGAAACCACCATCGAACGATTCTCTCGTTTATGAAATCTTCTTCGAAAGCTAACCTAATATTTCGATACGCTACGGCTGCACTCGTGGTCCAGTTTAAACTCGTATAGGAATATAAATTCATACAGAAATATTCCAAATTCGTTCACTTGTGGAAAAATAGTTAAACTAATAACGAAAAAGAGGAAAGGAATTATTACGAAAAGGAAAAGTAAGGTTAGGTTAAGTAGAATTTACGAGTCGCGGTTGATCGTCATTTATTCTAAATTGGCATTTTGATATGTTACTCAACCTAAATAACTCTTTGTGTAATCTTGACTGTTGCAGTTAATTATTTCTTGAATTGAGATTTGAACTCCTCTTGTATCTTTCAATATCTTTCAATGGTAAAAACGAAAAACTCAAAGCATCGATAAATATAATAAATTATTCGACTTATCGGTAGAATCTTCTCTTCAAAAGCTAACCTATTTTTCGATGAGCTTCGACCGCATTCGTAGAGGAACAATATTTTAAATTCATTCACTTTTGAAAAAATATTTAGAATTTATAAGTTTGATTGTCATTTATTATAATTTAATATATTCTTTCTTACTGTACGTTCCTTATTATTAATCAAATCATTTCACAATCTCGAAATTCCAATACTTAGAGTTATATCGAACTCGTGTACGACGTTAATTAAATTAAAAAAATCGAGAAAATCAAAATTTGACGAAGGGGAATTAGAAATTGATTCGAAGTTTGCATCGAGATAAAAAAAAAAAGGAAAAAGAAGGTTAATATCGTGGCAAGACATGGAGCGCGATATAGAAATGAAATTTCGCGAGTAATTAAATTCTCGGCTTTTCAAAGTTTCCATGGGGGATTGATGAGTTCTAAAACGGAGATCCCCCGACCGGTTTTCGTAAGTTCGAAGCTCTGCGGACCGAAAAACGAAAGCTTCCTCAAGAATCTTCCCGCTGAAACGCTTCGAGGTGGCACGTAAAGGAAATTGAACGCATTCCTCGACTGCGTTCCGCGCAAATAACGACTTGAAACATGCTTGACACCCGTGACTGATCTTACGTTTTATATATATATATATATATATACTTTATAAACGCGTGACTCAGAAACTTTGAAAATTTCAAAATTTACACCAAAGCAAGATCATTGAATTCGAGTTATTAAATCGATTTAATTTCACCTCTTCTTATTAATTCCATATTTCTTTGTTAAAGGATATCGTTTTGGTTGATGGTAACGAAAGAACAGAGAGCAACGTTTAAAGGAAGGAAACGAATAATCCATCGCAGATTTTTGTCCCGAGCGAAGGGAAAAGGAGGAAAAAAGGATTATTTTAACTTTTTTTTACTGAGTGTCGAATTTACTTTTCCGCAGCGACGTTGATATCCAACCGTTTGTTCAACGAATAATAATTTCAGAAAATTCGGCGGACGGACGGTGGATGGCGTATCAATCGGAACAATTTTTTCGACGGGAATTTCACATAGACTTTCCTCTCCCCTTCCCCTCTCCCACGAAACTAATTTTAACAATTTTATTAAAAACTTTTAAAAACAAAAAGAGATATCCAATCCCGATATCATACATGGAAATACATACATTTTAATCCGTGCAACGGAGGCAGGAAAAAGTTACCATTCTACTAAAATATTAACTTTATTTTCCTACATACACAAGACCAGTTTCAAAAGCGTAAATATTTTACCTCTTATGTATTTTCAACCGCGCATCAAATATTGACCTGTACACTTTCATGCATCTCGGTACAGAAGCCTCTAAAAACTCTCGTAGGGTAGGGCATTTTTAAAAAAAAAAAAAAATCCAATCCATCGATCTCTCTCCCGATCAATTACCGACAAGGATCACGTTTCGAAAAACCAAAAATCCCCTTTATCCGAAACAATGTCTTACGTTTCAAAAGCGTAAATATTTTAACTTTTGTACGTACATATACATATATATATATATATATATATATACACACACATATATTTTCGACCGCAACAAATATCGACTTACTTTCATACATTATAAAAACTTCTAATACCTCTGAAACAAGAAAGAGAGAGACAGAAAGAGAGAGGTTGACTGTTTTTTTTCTTTTCTTAGTCTCTCTCTCTC
>NW_006263483.1:0-9946 GCF_000469605.1 Apis dorsata
ACATAGACAACAAGACGAACCGATCGCATCTCGTCTCGATCGGGACTGTCAAGATCCGACGATGGCGAGCAATGATGGCGTTTCTAATTGAAATTATTCAATTTTCTAATTGTCGAAAATCAATGAAAAGATTTTCTCATCCTCTAAGTCATTAGAATCTCTTCCTTGTTAGATTGTTATTTTTGTTATTTTATTTATTATAATTAGAAAATGATTATTAATAACTTGGAATATTGGAAACTAAAGTTTTCTATAGGGAGTAACGATCAAGAATAATTGATTTATTGGAGAATATTTTACGATTCACAGATTGATAATCCGGATTCTATTGGAAAGTTATTGAATTGAGTAACGTTATCGTTGCGAAATGATTGTTGCTATGATAATTTGTCGCATCACTCGTCCCCATCGGATCTAATATCGGAGAGTGAGTAAGGGTACTTGTTGCTACTTTGTTCGGTTATGTATCGATTTGTTCAAGAATGTTCGTAAGAACGTTTTTAACGATTTGTACTAAAAAAGTTATGCCGTGTATTCGATTAAGAAGAGAATGGAATTTGTCCACGAGCTCGTGGAACAACTGAATTTAGGCGAATAATTAAATTTTTATTAAAGAGTAAATATTCTAGAATTGCCAATTGTTTGGAATTAGTAGAAAAAAAAAAGAAGAATTGTACCACGAACTTCTTGAACAGCTCAATATTATATACACGTATACTCTCGTTCATAAGTATTAAGACACTAAGTCTTACTCTCGTACAAATAGATCTTAGAATTTTACATTCATGCAAGACAATGATCTTAAATAGATAGAAGTTGGTAAAAATTATTTACAAGACAGCTCGGTAAAAAAGGCGAAACTATAGATATATATATATATATAAGAAGAAATTTCAGAACGTATACGAATCTTTTATAATATCCGACTTTTTGAACGGGTGATGATAATCTCAAAACCTTTCGATAATTCCTTAATAATAATCCCATCGATTTGTCTCATCCTCCACAACCAATACGCATGTCCTAATACACATGAACGTGAGCACACGTACGCTTACGTTATTATTATTACTCTAATTTCCATCTTGATAACGACGAAGCTGTAAAAACTTTTGGAAAAAGATCCCCTTCTTCCCTGTCGAACAACCGAGCAGGAAGAAAGAGGATTCTTCGCTGCGTGTACGTTATTTATGTATATTTTTGAACCCCCCGTCTAAAAGTGGGGGAGAAAAAACGATTGTATCTGCTCCGTAGTAGAGGCGGAATATTGCTCCATTTTTTTTTTTTCTTTTCTTTTTTTCCCACGCGAAGACAAGACGAAGATTACTCGATTTTCTCTTACCGTTGGCTCGAAAGATTTGCAAGATATTTGCATTTCCTTTGGAATAATAATCTCTTTTCGTCCGAATAAATCTCGTTCCCTTCCTCTCCTCGAGGGGGAGGGGGTCCCAGAATACCGGAACCGAGTTGTTCAACTCGAATTCGACCGAACAAATCTGACATTCCTCGACCACGGGGCGAGAGTTCGGCAGATCGAATCGAGCAGATCTTAAGTAGTATATATACTTGCTCGCGTCCTCTCGGTGCTGTTCGCTACCTTCCCGCTTAATTTCCGACGAGACCACGCAGTCTCGTGGCGAGGCATTATTTCCTCACCAACGAGACCAGGCCACGGTGCGTCAGCTTTGGCTTGATCGACGATTTGTTCTGACCCGAGTTGGCCTGCTGATGACTTCTGCTCCCTGTGCACTGCTGCTGCTGCTCCCTCGCGCTCTGCTTCTTCTTCAACGACTCCTGCTTGGCACCTCTGTGCATGTGAACGCAGCAGAAGCTGTTTATTAGCGCGACAGGCCGGAAAATATAACGTTTGTCATAGTTTGCCCGGGAGATTAGTATTGTTAAGAAAAGAGAGAGAAAAAGAGAGAGAGAGAGAGAGAGAGAGAAAAGAAAAGAATACACAAGCTAAGTTGAGTCACAGTTGTTAACAGTGTTAACAGCGAATTGGATGGGCGCGAGTAAGCGGGTGAGAGGAAGGACAAGCGATTGACAAGCTTCTTCCAGCTTTCGGATTTATTACGTTACGTAAATTTATTTCGAACGATTTGAAACGATTTTGTTCAAGTTGTTATTTTCTCGTGTATCGCTTGAAACGTTCTCTCCGAATTTCCACCGATTTCGTTCCCGAAATTAAAAAAATAAGGATTAATCGAATGGATTTATTATGAATGAATTGGAATGCAGGAGCTAATATTATTCGTCTTGTTTGATATTTATAAACATATTTTAGGTAAAAAAAAAAAAATAACAAGAAATGATCTTTTAAATAAATTAGTCCCTAAAGAAGCCTTTTGCACGCTACTTGATGATTGTTCGAAAAGCGTTTAATGTCGTTAAATTAAATTTGAAAGAAACGTGTTGAAGAGATGCAATCGATCGAGGTATCGAGAGCTGTATTCGAAGAAATACGGTAATAAACTGGTAAAAGTTTCTAAAATTAACTTTTAAAACTTTTGGCCTCTAGAATTACAGAGGCCAACATTTACTTATCTCAACAACTGATCCCAACTGATATAACGATCGCGAATTAATCAAGGAAAAAGGTAGAAAAAAATTTTTTTAACGTTCTTAAATCATACAATTTCCTACGTTCACACCTCTAATCTCGGGTTTAAATCTTTCTCCTTAATTTTTAATGTAACACGCCAACCAGTTATCGTGCTATATATTTCGGTAAGGAAGACAGGTAATTTCGCAAATAAAACGGTGCAGGAGGCGAGAAGAAGGGAGGGGAAAAGAAGAAATGCGGTTTCGGTACGCGAAAGCGTTGGTCCTTTTTCCCCCAAGGGTTCTTGTTCCACTTTGCATTCAGAAAAATAGGCCATGCGTCCTTTCACGGCCATGCTTTTCTTTTTTTTCTTCTTTAAGCAACCTTAATTGCTTCTAGGAGATTGTGCACGATTGCTCGAGAAATAAAAGTGCGAGAGAAAGGAAAAAAAGAAGAAAAAAGAAAGAAAGAGAGAGAGAGAGAACGAGATTAAAAGTCGCGCGAGACGAAAAACTTACAGATATCTGGTGAGATCTTCGACGTCGACGAGCATCGAATCTTGTTCCATGTGCAAATCGTCCCTTCTCAAAAGTCCCTCGACGAGCGCCTCGTTCAGAGCTGCGATTCTCGCGTGCAAGTCGTTCGCCACCACTTGAAGCTGGGCGACGTTTAGCTCCGTTAAAAGTACTCGTGACAATCTGCGCCTATCCTCGCCGAGCTGAACGCCAACCTGGGGGGAAGCATAAAGCTTAATATTTCTCTCTCTCTCTCTCTCTCTCTCTTCCCCCTTTTCGCGCGAAAAATTATTATTATTCCTCCTATTGAATCGAGTTCTTCCTTCAATTTCGAGAGTTTAATCGGTGAAGATCGTTTTATGCACGTATATATTATTTGAAATAATGGAGATGCGAAAAATTATATGTTTCGATCTTTCATAAAGATTCTAAATTTTTAAAAAATATTTCCATCCTCTTCCTTTTCGGGAGAGATAAATAACGTTCGAATCGAATTCTTCCTTCAATTTCGAGAGCTTAATCGGTGAAGATCGTTTTATGCACGTATATATTATTTGAAATAATGGAGATGCGAACAATTTTTATAAAGGTTTTAAATTTTTAAAAAATATTTTCATCCCTTTTCGCGAGAGATAAATTTAATATTCGTTTTATTGAATCGAATTCTTGCTTCAATTTCGACAGTTTAATCGATGAAGATCGTTATACGTTATTTGAAATAAATGGAGATGGGGAGATAAAATTTAAAAAAAATTACAAGAGAATGAAGGATGTATGGCTCACTTTTTCGAGGCTGGATCGCACCATCTCGGTGATGGGACTCTGTTTCAGCCTTTGCCTCTCCACTTCCATCTGCATGTGGGCCATTTCTTTGGCCTGAGCCAAGGCCATTCGTGCCTCGGTTTGCAATCTCGCCTGTCTGGCGAAGAAATCGGCCTCGTCGATCGGGGCTGAATTCGAGCCTGTGTCCAGCCTCAAAGGTGGAAGGCTGAGCACCTGAGGTCTGATCGGCATTTGCTGTTTCTGCGGTTGCTTCGAGTTGAGCGAGGTCGGCGTGGATCCTGGGGACGAGTCAGTCTCCGAACACGGGGATTCCGTGTCCGAGGGTGTTTCGTTCATGAAGCAGATTTGAAGATTCATCCCTGAAAGAAAGGAATGATCTTCGTTAATGATGATAAAAGGTAAATCGAAAACAACAAGATTTAAAAAGATTTCCTTTTGCAATTGTATTAAAAAACCTATCGATCACCAATCAACAATCAAAACCCATTCAAAAAAAAAAGCGATTCAAATTTATTTCGTAGCTCCATCGAATGAAAAAAGGATTAAAAAAGACGAGCAAAATTAGAATACAAGTCAACGATCGATCATCGTTCGTTTCAATCTCTCGATAATCGAAAGTTTTATGGTACATTGCACAACAATTTGCAATCACCGTTCAATTCGAAACCGAGTCGAATCGAGCAGCAACGATTCCTCGAGAAAAGAAAAATTCCCTCTCTATTTACTAAATCTAAAACTAAAAATCACTCACTGGCTTCGTTACAATTTCATTCCACCCAGGAATAAACTTCAAGAAAAACGGAACATGAAACTTATTTCACTATCGATCGATAACTTTTCTCTCGTAAATCGACGCCTCCACTTTTCGAAAGATAAGCGACTAAATGGAAATTTCATTCACGAGGGAGGCATATGACGGGATCGTGGAAAAAGTGGTGGTAAAAGTTCGGAGTGATACCGACCGCTCTGAAGCCGCGACTGAAGGCTCGGCTTTCTTCCGCGTTCAGCGCGCAAGTCTTCGGCGTCTGGACCCATGGCCAACCTCCTTCGTATCTCTTCACGATCGTTTCGTCGCTGTGAACAGACAGAGAAATCTGAGGTGTGATCATCGCTCGTTACACGCCAACGGAAGGGGGAGGGGGTGGAAACCCCCTCGATGTCTTTAATCTTCTTCCCCTTCCTTCCGACTCCCGCCCCTCTCCTCCCTAAAACTGTAGACTCTGTACACAGTGGGAGTGAGACAATTAATGAGATTGACGACATCTTACGTATTTGCGTAATTGAGGTGATGATGAGCCATTGATTAATCGAGGGACGAGAAATTTCTTGCTTCGATCGTTGCTGGCTCCTTTTTTTTTCTTCTTCATCAATAATTTCTATTGGCCCCCCCCTTATACGATGGAGGTAGAGAGGAGTAAAGTGATTGGATTATTTGAACCGAAACAGAATGGATTGGATTAGAACAATGGTATTGGGAATGAAGGAAGGTGTGGTGGTTGTGGAGGTGTTTGGAATTGGAAAATTTACTATTGGCTTTACGTTGTTTTCGTAAAATTGGTTTTATAGATTTTGCACCAACGATAAAATAATATTACGAAATAGAATCCGGGCGGGAACAAATTATATCTTCACAAAAATAAATATATTAAAATACTTTGGCAAGGGTTCGAAAATAAAAAAAAAAAAAAAAGAAAGTCTCAAACTTTTATCCTGCCAATAAAAATTGAATCTTTATTTTGGCAAGAAATCGAAACTAAACTTTTGGCAAATAGTATACGATCGGTATATATCTTGGCTCTCCCTCTTGGCAAGCAGACTTTTGAATCAATTTCTTTCAACTTGACGAAAGAAAAAAAAAAAAAAAAGAAAAAATTATTCATTGATCTAAACGATCTAAAATCTCGTTTTAATATTTCCTCTCGAGAGCTCGGAAAGGATTCCAAGTTCTTTGAAATTCCATATGATCATAACCGGAAGTCACACCTGAAAAGCCTCATCCGGATCTCCCCGCACCACTCTATCGAATCGCGTGACAAGATCTTCCCTTTCAGGCTCCTTCGTCCCGCAGGTGTTCCGGAGCGACGAGATCGTTCCTTCGGAATTTGGCCGTTCCTTCGCGATCTCTTTATCGTCGTCCTGATGCCCCAGAAACGAAAGCCAGGTTTCGATACGCTCGATTAGATACGTCGATTCGCGTAATAAAGCGTGACTCAAGCGTGATCAAGGGAATGGCGACAGAGATCTATCTTTCTACAAACTGTTTCGTCGCGAACAAATAATCTCTCGAAGCGGAAATTCTACGTTGGCAAAAATTTAATTTGCAATTCTAAACACGCGCTCGATCTATTAAGCTTTCGATATTCCGTGCATCGCACGCCTCGCCTACAAATTCAACGATTAAACGATCAAGTGAATTGGAAGGAGCTCGTCGAACCGTCAAGGTTAAGTTCAGATTGGCTTAAAATATCTATATGGAAGACATTCTGTGGAGACTGTTGTTATCAAGAGAGCATGTACGAACGAATGATTCTTTGTACGAAGAAAAAGAACAATTTCAACAAATTATTCGTTACATTCTTGCTTCCCATCCAGTTTCACGGAACGGAATTCTTGGACGGAATGTACACTTTTTTTTCTTTTCCTCGCAATTGTGATTGACTGAGGCGCGCGATTGTCAAAATCAGTTTCCTTAACATCTGTACGGTTCGACCCACTTTCCTCTCATTCTCTTTCTGATTGAAAGAGTTTTTCGGCCATTGATCTTCTTTGCAAGGAACGATTTATCGATCAGACATCGGTGAAACAATGCCTTCATTGTTCTTCTATCATCTTCCACCATCGAAAGAAATCCTGTTTCTTAATTATTTGAGATATAGTTACAAAAATTAAGAAACAAACTAATCGTTTCACGTGATATATTTATATATTTTTTTCAGATTTCCTGTCAGATAAATAAATTGAAATTAAGATAAGAAATTATAAATTTTATTGGTTCGTTTCTTAATTTTTAGAGAAACTTGCTTCATCGTGCAACTTAGTAAAAGTAATCAACCGTTTAATTAACCAGAACGGGAATACTCTGTCGCCATTCCGTTGTATTCACGTTCCATTTAAACCTTACAAGATCGAAGTCATCGTATGTGAATGTGTACAGATCCGTGACGAATCTGGAATCCTTTTTGTAATGTTTCCTCGCCTTGTTGCTGCTACCCATGTTTCCAAGATTTGCTCTAATTCTTCCCACGTTCTTTTCTTCTTCGACGATTACACTCGTCTATCCAATGCAAAATAACGGCACGCACACTTTCTCTTCGCTTTGTTCGCAAAGTCTCTTCTTCATCGAACGTCATCGAACGTGCAAACGAAAAGTTTCACAATTTGATGAGCGTGTAAATCATCGATTCGAGAAGGCGCGCGTGTGTTGGAGAGGATGGACGTGTGTCGAGAGAACGAGTTGTTGGATTTGTTTCTTCGCGCATCACAAGATATCGCGCGATATAGGCTTTGCTTCTTTCAAGAAAAAAAGAAAAGAAAGTTCATCGAATGATTCCTTCTTCTTCTTTGGATCGAATAAAAAGTCGAGTTTTTCGAGTACGACCACCCACTTTCCATCAATTCGTAACACAATGCTGATTTCTCCTTCCACTTTATCCAGGAAAAGAGTAATTTAGGAACAGGTGTCTTGATTGTTTCATCGTTTCTTTCCTTATATAGCTTTTTCTAACCAGCGTTGGATCATCGATTCTTTTGCAATTATTTCCTCGTGTTTCATCTCCTGTTTATTTATCGAAATAAAGGATTAAGATATATTTAATAATATTTACTTGAACATATATAATATAATAATTTCAATTGTATAAAATTGAAATGATTAGAATATTCGTTAAGAGGAACGGAAATTATGTGTTTATAATTATTTAATTAACATCGAATTAATTAAGATTAATTCTTTTTTTTTNCAATTTTCGATTTAATTTATTATCGATGACGAGATTTTATCCTCGTCGATGATCCATGAGAGATTTTGCGCACTATATCCTCACCATAAGTCGCTCCTTCTCGCGATTGAATCCAATTAAATCTCGAAAAATTCCTCCAAGGTAATCCAATCGAGTTTGCGTCCAGTTTGCGTCAAGTTTGACAATTGAATCGTTACAATTTAATAAGCTTTCGTCATCGACGATCAACTTTCGATCTAATTTATTATCGATGACGAGATTTTATCCTCGTACGATGATCCATGAGAGATTTTGCACCATAAGTCGCTCCTTCTCTCGATTAAATCCAAACGAACAGTTCTAACGAACAAACCGCAAATTCCTCCAAATTCAATCCAAGTTGTGTCCAGTTTGATTAATTATAAATCCTTACAATTTAATAAGGTTTTACTCGCTTTCGTCCACCACGAGTCGAGTCGTCGTCGATCGATTTTCGATCAATTATTATTCGAGATTTTGTCCTCCTTTCTCTCTCTCTTTCTCTCTGTTTTCTTCCTTCCGCAGAAACGGAAATAAATGACGAACGAGGTAGCGACGGAGTTTTTGCTACGGGAGACTCGCTTGAGACGAGAACAACACGAGACTGGTATAAAGTGAGTCAAGTGAGCGGCGAACCGATCTTCCGGTAAGGTTTGCACGAAGGAGGTGGTGGAGCCGGTGCTATTAACCGTCTACTGGAGGCTGGTCTAGCTCGGGTTTTCACGGTGTTCGGTGAAAGTGGTTAAGGTTTTCGTTCGACGTGCGAGCCACCGCGTTTGCTCCACGAAGGAAAACGTTCTCATCTTGTTTCTCGCCCAATTATAGTCGATTTCGATCTTCGAACGAGTTTCGACTTTCTATGGAGAATGGAGCGTGTGTTTGTGCGCGCGCGCGTGTTCGATTGAAAAGCATGTAAATTGTTTATTAAAGTCTTCGTACGTGGGTAAAGATACGAAACGAAGGATTCGTAGTTTTTCTTTTCGTTGTTGCTCGTTGGTATTATTATTATTATTAATTCAATTAATAACTCGAATGCCAGTTTGGAAAGTAATGATTCGAAATTCGCAAACTTTCGAGAATCATCCTAATGAAATTTTTCCGCCTGGGTTTAGAAACTTCTCCGCTTTATTAAACTTTCACGAGTGTAGGCAAACGAAAAAAACTGTAGTAAAAATCGAGAAAATGGACAAGTTTACGGAATCTTGTTTCTCGTAAACTCTTTGAAAAGCTTTGCTCGTCATTGTCGGCCCGTAATTGCCCCTCTGGCAATCTTCGTTCGTAAAAATACCTTTGGAAACGGGTCTTAAAATTGACGTAGAGCTGAAGATGGCGTATCTTTCCCTCTCTCTCTCTCTCTCTCTCTCTATAGGTCGTACGCAAAGCGTCTCGCTTGACTGCTCATGCGAATCTTTTGACCCACGGTTACGGCTCTGCTTTTAAAGGTGCAATGATACGTTATCTCGAGATGTTGAGAGCCATCGTCGAGTTAGCCGCGCTCTTTCGAAACGAAAACTGGTTCACGAATAAGCGATAAAAATATATTCTTGCGTCTGAATGGAAGAAAGAATGTTCTTTCTATGGTTATGTTAAATGGATGGATTATTCCTCGTGCGCAAATTTATTTTACCCGCACGATGTCTCGAACTCTGTGTCACCTCCATTCCCAGTATTTCGATTTAAATTCGCGTTACCTCCATCTTCGTTTCAATCTTCCTTTTCCATCGCGCGCGCGTTTAAGCTCTCTTCACTCCCTCCCCTCCCCCTCTCTTTCCCCTCTTTAAAATTTTACGCGCCGAATTATGCCACGCTCTATCTGACGGTTGCATCGATCGTCCCCCCGTGGCGACATCCGTTTCCTGTTCCCCTATTTTCCATACAATGGCACGCTGCGCCGTCCACGAATATGGATCGTCTGTGCGTTTAACGAGACGACTCTCGCTATCCCTGAAATGGGGTTGTAAGCCTCATCGACCTTATTTTCCATGTCAATAATCCAGAAAATATCCGCGCGAAACATCTCGTCGTGAAAATGTTCGCGGCATTTTCCTCCCCTCTCTCCTCCTGACGGCACTGAAACTATTTCTGTGAAAAAAGTTCCATTTTCTTTTTTTTTTTTTTTTTTTTTT
>NW_006263483.1:10103-22606 GCF_000469605.1 Apis dorsata
TCCTCCTCCTTCTCCTCGAAATGCGAAAAACTGGGTTAAATTAAACGGGATCCCCGATTTTTGTTATTTAACGTTGACGTAATTGGAATCGATGCGTGAAGCCTCGTCGTTCCCGAAAAAAAAGGAGAACGAATCTCTCGTTTTTCTTCCATCTCTCTAAATTAATTGGGTTAATTGAAGTTCGAAGAAACTTTTTTCACGGTTAAAAGTTAAAGAGGATCTTTTCGAGAGCGAAAATATTAGATATATTTCGAGGTGGAATGGAGAAATATATACACGTAAGATGATATAATTCTTCAAGGTAATTTTGAGAATTGCGGGAATCTCAAATAAAATTCACCTTTTAACTTTAAATTAATCGATCAACGAAATTTTTTTCTTCAATTTTCCAGCCAATTTCTCGCTCTCGATCGATGTTTCTCTCGTCTAAGCGCGCGCGCGCGCACACACATACACGCCCACCGCATCCTTTACGATTTTATTCGAAGCGATCGAGCGAGAGTTTATCAGGCAACGTTTATGATTAAACACGGTTATATCTCGGCCTTCGGACGAAACCGATTCAATCTCGTCTCTTCGCGCGAACGTTCATTCAATTTTTATTGCACCGTTTTTTTTTTATCCGTGAGAACATCGGCCATCTGGACGCGAAATTGTTACTTTTTTCTCTCCCTCTCCCTCCTCGTCCCTCCCGCTAATTATTTTCCTTCCCTCGGGCGGCGCAATTACGTTTCCCCACCTTTTGCTCGCGCAACACGCGTTCCCGCGAATTTTCCATTCGCTTAACGATCATGTTTACAAGAATTATGATGGATAATTCCCATGCTGGATCCTTTAATCCTTATTTCGGTATCTCTTTTCTTTTTTCTTATTCATTATTACTTTAATATCGATATTTATCGTCACGTACCCTCCTCCCCGGTCTCCCCTTCTTCTTCCATTTTTCGATATCGTTAACGCGAATGATAAAAATAGCTTCGTCGAGATAACGTACGTTGTTTTGTATCTCGTTTCGTGTGTCAATGATCGAATATATATAAGTAGTATATAAGTTCTTCCGAAATTTATATGAGTTTTCTGGATCTCGTCGATTTAAAAAAATTTTAAAAAATCGAATTTGAAAGAAAGATCGTAGGTTGAATTACGTCATCATGCGTAATCATTGCATCCATCTCGACAAACATTGCTCAAACACACCCACCAAGTATTTCTTTAAACATCTGCATTTCTATGAAAACATTGCGCGATAATGCGATATGATAATAAAAATTTAATATTTTCACAGCGAGATGAAAGATTCCTCGAGTTACGAGTGTTTCCTTCTTTTTTTTTTTTTTTTTTTTATACGCAGAAACTGCTCGAAGAAATTACTCCGATCAATCTTGGAGTAAAGAAGTTACCAGGTACGATGTTGTGTACAATTATATTATATTTTATATATATATATATGTATAAAAATATTCACTCACCCGTCGTTCCTCTTCGCGTGCAGCTCTTAAATGAGATTCGATCGCGTCCAGATCGATTTTCGGCATCGCTGTTTCGATATTGTAGACATCGAAGCCGCCTTCCATGGAAAAAAAATCACAAGTGAGGCATTAACTTTGAATACGTTACGATAACTTTGTATCGTTACGATAATAGCGCGCAATTAAAAGCGATAATCGAAATCGAGTAATGATCGAAATAGGAAAAAAAAAAAAAAAAAAAAAAAAAAAAGACATCGTGGAAACTTTTGTCTGGCAACTTTCCAAACCACTCGTCACTTATTATTTCTTCACTTTTACTTTCCTTGATAATTGTAATTGAAATTTTCTTTCAGATTCGCAACACGATGAATATTGCACGGTAATATTGCTGATTTTACTCGTGTACACCGTGTGAAATTTGAAGAGGGACGAGCATGAGAATACTCGGGAGGAAGAAGCGTAAATGAGAAGGCATCGTGAAAGGCATCGTGTCACGTATAATAGATACAGTCGAGGTGCTTTTATTGTCCTAGAGATTACGCTAATCGTGCTGGCTTCCTGCGTGAAAAACGACAAGAAAATTTGATTCTGATTACGCCTCTTTTTTCCCTCTCTCTCTCTCTCTCTCTCTCTATCTCTGTGTGTGTCTGGTTGCGTAAAAATCGAGATACGGGTTCCACGCTTGTTTTATTCCATGCTCTTGCACCGTGAAATTTCACTTCTGTTGAGAAACCAGAATTAATCACACATGGTGCAAAGAGCACACGAGTACCGGAAGTACCGGAAGATTTTTCTTTATCTTCGTGACGTTTTAACGAGCGTAAAAGTTTGTTTCGACGAGTAATTTAACGACTATATAATAACAATATTTTTAATTATTATTCTCACGATCGTGTAATCCAACAAATTCCAAATTTTTTATCTCCAATATATCGAAAGAATTCAACGAGGGTCGATCGATCAATGCAAATCGCATTCCCTGTGAAAAATGACTTGATCAATCGACTTGGATCAACTACCTTCGATAGTTTATCATTCCCTCGATTCCCCGATTAAAAAAAACGATAAAGAGGATTTTTCAAATGCACAAGTATATTCTCAGGGAATGTGACTGTCATGCCAATTCTTCTGAACCCTCCCGTATGAACGAGTCTGGTCGATAAAAATCAAATCTTCCTTATCCCGACTCTCACGCGCGCGCACACGCGCAAACAACTGTACGGCTGGAACATATACCTGGTCCATTGTCGGCGTCGGCTCTCCTCTTGTCGGGCCGCCTCTGAGCGTTCGCCGCCCTCAACTGCTGCAACTGTTGCTGTTGCTGTTGCTGTTGCTGTCTGCGTTTCGCCTGATTCCTGGCCATCTTCTCCTTCTTCCTCGTGTCGGCGCTCGAGGCCTCGGGAAGATCGCGATCCATCAGCTTGTTCGTGTCCTCGATGGTGTCCTTCATCATAGAGGAGGAGGAGGAGGATCTGGAGGAGGCGTGGAGCGGGTCCACAGCTTCCATCGCGACCACGTCCGGCACCGGTTGCACGTACTTCTCGAGATCGAGGCCGATATCACGGCCGATGCTCGAGAGGAGATCGATCTCCTCGAGCTTGGTGTAGGTGGGCTGCTCCTCCGGGTAACTGTCGGTGTCGGTGTTGCTCTCCGAGTCGTCGTCGGCCGAGCCGGTCGACGTGACCGTCTGACGGTTGCCTATTTTGGAACGGGTCTGGTGAGGCAACTCCTTTGCCTCGCGTATCAGGTCGATGTGCTCCACCACGATATCCTCCGTCTGAAAAAGACAATGCTCGTTAGCAGTTGGGTGAACGCTCGCCGCTCAAACGGGAATGGGATAACGCGGTTGTCGGGATCGGCTTTCCCGTTTATATTTCGCATATACTTCTGTCTTCGTTCTTATCCGTGAATCTTGTAATAGCGCATAGGGCATTTGAAAAATACGACTTCGACTGGTTATACACGTTTTGTATATTCTCCTTTCTTAAAATTTCGTGACGAATCTTGTATAATAAACGATAAAATTTAATTGGTAAAGGATTGTTGAGAATCGTGGTTAGAAAGCGGTTTCGTTTAATGTTTGGTAAAGATTGATCGGTGGCGAATTAATTTGACAAATTGATCGATTCGTATCGCGCAACACTTTGAAACAGAACAGGAATGGAACACCGTGCGAGTAATCGATAAAATTTTTTTGGGCTCTCGTTCGAAATCACGATCGTTAAATTAGCGACCACTCATCCGCGACACGTTGACACGGTTGCAAAAGAGCAGCCTGATTCACACCATCGTTAATTGGTATTTAGTTACTACGTGGATCGTCCCAAAGTTTCCGGAAATTGTTGATTAACGAACGGTCGTGTAACACACACGTAGCCGGCCGCTCGACTGGCGCTGTTTTAAAACGAGGAACGTATATACCGTGAACTCTGGTGAATGCATTAATGTGTATACTGCACGCGTGTGCGTCCAGTGTGCAGTCATTAGTCTTCCACATGTGCCGGCGAGAAGTATGACACGGACGATATAAAGCGAATTCTCGTTAATCTTGATTGCCCGTGCTTCATCGCAACAGGAATCGTTTCTCCCGTGCTCGGTTTTTAATCCTTAATTGCTGTGAAAAATGGCAGCAATTAAGCGTTTTCTTTTTTTTTTTTTTTTCCAATCCTATCGACGGATTATTCAACGCGAATCGATGAATCTACGTATCGTTTTTTTCGCGTGTTTGTAACGCGTTATTGAACAACATTTTCTTAATATAAAGAAACGTTCAACTCCTTCAAATAAAAATTCACATGATTTCGAGTAATCTTCAAGCTTCTACTTTTCGAAACTCCGTGTAAATTTAAAAATTCACAAAGATTTGGAATCGCGATTGTTACGAGAAATATATGATCGAAATTGTTGATTGCGCGAAAGAATAGAATAGAAATGAAGAAGAAAGACAGGAACCCACCTCACCGACCTCGCTCGTCTTCCCAGAGTCCGGTATCTCCTCGATTTCCGGAAACTGGAGGGTCTCTTTCACGCTGGTAGTCAATTCCACGATCTCGACCTCGACCGGGATCTCCCGTTCCTGCTTCTCCTCCAGCACAGCCTCCGACAATTCCGCAGCGTTCTCCGCGACCGTGTCGGCGAGGCCCTCTTCCGGCTCTAGAACGGTGAGATGCGTCTCCGCCTCGACCACGTCGTTCACGATGTCCGATTTCGGCGTCACGATCTTTTCCTCCGTTCTCGAATCCTCAACGCTTTTCACGTAGTTTATGCATTTCTCCGATGGCGGCACCACCGACTCGTATAAAGACGTTACGGTCTGGAAACAGAGTTGATTCGAGACGATTCAGTCCTCTTGGGCCTTGGATGCCTGTTTATTTACCTATTCCATTATTCGTGCCAACGTCGGCCGAGTTACTGTTCTCTTGTGTCGTAGAACTATGCGGCAGAGCAATTGCGAATTCCAATCATAAAACTATGTACAGTGGGGAACAATAAGTATTTGCACGTTCTATTTATTGTATCCAAAAAAAAAGAATGGAGTTAAGTTAAATTAAATTTCAGTATCTGATAAAAAGAAAATATATATATGCAAATACTTTTTGTATATGTATATATGTATTATATAGTTTGATTCGATTGTATTGTAAATTTTTGTGATTATTATATTGATTTTAAAATAATTAGGATAGCAACATGTATATATATATATGTACACATATATTCATTTACAGGAGGAATACGCGTAAGAGTCAAGATTAGTATTCAGAATCCATTTTCGAGAGCTTATAGTCAGTTGTTGCTACCCAACAGACTGTTTCGCACATGACGACTAAAAGCGGCGGTGTTAAGAAGGAAAGTAACGCGTATACTTAGATCTGGAGCGCAGCAAGTTTCTTTGAAGCTGATCATTGGATTCTCGTGCGTTATCGCGTTGGCGCCACCGATCGACCGATACTTTTTTCTTTGCTATACCACGCTATACAACGCTCTTTTTAATACGTATCGGCCTGGGTTTAAGAGATGAGACCGCGACTAATTTAAATATAGGGGGAAAAATTCGAGGCATTCGAAGGTTGCTATAAATAGGCTGGAAGCCGAGAACGAAAGAAATTGGAACATAATTGAGCATTGCTCTGTTGGGGTGTATTTTGGACCGGCCGGGACAAATGCGGTGCTTGAATGGAAGCTGCAGCTAAATTTGAAACGCGTCAAGTTAATCATTATCAATTGCGAGTCTCCATTTGCACTTTTTTCTACTTTTCTTCGATCGAACAAAGTAATTCGAATATTCTTGACTATCTCTCTTAGACATCAATCTACAGCAATCATTAATCCTCACTTTCCAAACAATAATCTTCTCCCTTATAAATAAAATTTCAATTAACTAACGTGTATTTTCTACGCATTCATGATATAAAAACAACATTTTTCATCTATATA
This sequence comes from Apis dorsata, assembly GCF_000469605.1. Lineage (NCBI taxonomy): Eukaryota > Metazoa > Arthropoda > Insecta > Hymenoptera > Apidae > Apis > Apis dorsata. The sequence goes on from NW_006263483.1 coordinate 16,010, forward strand.
TTGAATTTAAATTTCTCATAAAATATCTTCCTCTGGTTTCTCGTTTCCAAATGGATAATGCTATACAATTCTCAATACTCATAAAATATCTCCAAATACGTTATCCATACTATCATCCTTCAGACAATTAATTAATCCTTACTTTTCAACAATAATCTTCTCCCTGCATATCATGAAAAATAACAAAATAACCAAAGATAGAAAAACAATATTATTCACTTGTATATTGAATTTAGGTTTCTCATAAAATATCTTCTCATTTCTCTGCCTGTCTAAATGGATATATAATTCTTAATATTCAGAAAATGTCTCCAAAAAGGTTATCCATAATACATCCTTCAGACAATTAATTAAGCCTTACTTTTAAACAATAATCTTCTCCCCGCATATCATGAAAAATAACAAAATAACCAAAGATAGAAAAACAATATTATTCACTTGTATATTGAATTTAGGTTTCTCATAAAATATCTTCTCATTTCTCTGCCTGTCTAAATGGATATATAATTCTTAATATTCATAAAATATCTCCAAATATGTTATCCATAATACATCCTTCAGACAATTAATTAATCCCCCCTTTGAAACAATAATCTTCTCCTTTAAATAAAATTTCAATTAACTAATGTGTAGGTAGAAAAACAATATTATTCACCTGTATATTGAATTTAGGTTTCTCATAAAATATCTTCTCATTTCTCTGCCTGCCTAAATGGATATACAATTCTCAATACTCATAAAATATCTCCAAATATCTCCATAATATATCCTTCAGACAATTAATTAATCCTCACTTTTCAAACAATAATCTTCTCCCTGCATATCATGAAAAATAACAAAATAACCAAAGATAAAAAAACAATATTATTCACTTGTATATTGAATTTAGGTTTCTCATAAAATATCTTCTCATTTCTCTGCACCCAAATGGATATACAATTCTCAATACTCATAAAATATCTCCAAATATCTCCATAATATATCCTTCAGACAATTAATTAATCCTCACTTTTCAAACAATAATCTTCTCCCTGCATATCATGAAAAATAACAAAATAACCAAAGATAAAAAAACAATATTATTCACTTGTATATTGAATTTAGGTTTCTCATAAAATATCTTCTCATTTCTCTGCACCCAAATGGATATACAATTCTCAATACTCATAAAATATCTCCAAATATCTCCATAATATATCCTTCAGACAATTAATTAATCCTCACTTTTCAAACAATAATCTTCTCCTTTAAATAAAATTTCAATTAACTAATGTGTAGATAGAAAAACAATATTATTCACCTGTATATTGAATTTAGGTTTCTCGTAAAATATCTTCCTCTCGTTCCTCTGCCCGCACAAATGATTGATGCTATCCTCGACGTTGTTGTTGTACTCGTTGTCGTTCTCTGCCGGTCTCGCGTCGATGTCGTTCAGCCTGGTGTAATCGCAGCTCTCGTGCTCGTCCTCGGTCAGATCTGTGTCCGACAGAAGAGAAGGCGCCAAGTGTTGAAAGCCAGGATAATTGGGGTTGACGATACCGCGACAACCCGCGGGCAGATTTCCCTCCTCAGACCAGTCGGACCACTCGGACGGTGTCAACTCGTGGGACGAATCTTCGTGAGAGGAGTTACGCCCTGAGGAATTTCACGCCAGTTGCACACATTGCACGAATTAATGAATAATCGGCGCCGCCGCCGCCACTGACTCATCGCAGCTGCCGCAGACGCATCCGATTTTATCGAATCGCTTCATTAAGAGAACGTTTCTGAAAACGTTGCTGGGCTCTATATTGGCTCTATATCTGGTGCTCGTAGATATTTCTTCCATCTTGTTTATTTTTTTTTTTGTGTTTATTTTGGCGAATTATTAAAAGGAAAGCAAGATAGGAACGCGATTGGCATGGAAGATAAGGAAAATGTGATATGGGAGAATGAATGTAGTATTTTTTTTTTTTTGATTGTGTTGGAAAATTATGAAAAAGTATAAAATATATTGGAAAAAGAGATCGTGTTTCGTATTTGAATATTCGAGTTTCTCTCTCGTTTATTTTAAAAAAAATATGGGAGAAGCATTAGAGTGTAATTGGAATGGGAACTTAAGGATACGTAGTGGAAAATGAGAGTTGAATTTTTCTCTTTTTTTCTTTTTTATCGAAGAATTATAACGGATAGATCGGTGAAAGAAGTAATGGAAAAGTTATTGTATTGGAGAATTATGGTAAACAGATTAATCGAAGAAAGAAAGTAATGGAAAAGTGATTAATGAATTTGAAAGATTTTATAGGAGAAAGATTAGAGTTTGATTGGTTTGGTTGGAATAAGAAAAGTTGATGGAAAAATATGATCGTAGATTTTTCTCTCAAGCTGGGCGGAAAAAAATTGTTTCTTTTTCGATAAAACTATGAATACGTCAATAGCAATATTAGCACAGAAAAATTATAGTTAATGTCAAGGTCTAAACTGCTCTTAGAAAGGTTGGGGAACCAGTTTAAAATATCGAAGTTCGTGACTTTTACGATAACGAGAAATTAATTATCACACGTATCTTATTTTATTTATTAATCCCATTTTTTTTGAAGGGGGAGAACTTTATTCACTTCAAATTGTGTGAATGAAATTTCTAAGCTAGAAATATTCTCTCCTATGATGAAAACTTGTTTAAACAAGTTACAAGTTTTATATTTATTCTAAAGTAGCGTTTTCCAATAGACTATTTATAAGTTTCACGTATATATAATCAAGCTCAGATGTTTTCGAAGTTATAATTAAATTAAATATGTAAAAAAAATTGAACGAACCCATTTAGTTATCTCGAGTTTCAACCTCTTGAAAATGAAAATCACATAAATTTCGTAACACTTTGTACTAAAATATCGTTCACTTTGTACTAAAATTGATCTTCAAGGTTCGACGATAAACTCTATCTCATGTTTAATCAAAACAATCTCTCTTCTTAAATTGCTAAACATAAATAACAATCTCGATAATCTACTCTTCAAAGCATGCGAAATAAATCAATCTGATCAAATTTCCCATTCAAAAATCATAAAAACAAACTTTTATTATACACTAAATCTTCACATTTAGAGGATTTATTTTCAAATTAAACAAAATAAAAGTCATTCCATAAACCATAAATCAAACTTCACTCATCGTTTTCCACTTTATCAAAAAAATCATTTCAGATAAATTTTAAGATCTTCCTTTAGAAGATAAGTCTTAGAATTCAAATCTTTTTTCGCCTCATCGTTTCATCCAAACACTCAAAACTTCACTCACACTTCCCCACATTACTAAAACAAAAATCATTCCACCAACAAAATCATCTAAAATCCCGTTTCATAAATTTTAAAATCTTTCTTCAGAAGACAAATCTTAGAATCCATAAATCTTTTTTCGCCTCATCGTTTCATCCAAACACTCAAAACTTCACTCACACTTCTCCACTTTACTAAAACAAAAATCATTCCACGAACAAAATCATCGACACGTCTAAAATCCTCTTTCGCATGAAGATCCATAAATCTTGGAAACTTCGAAACGTTCAAAACTTCACTTTACCCTCACTTTACTAAAAAAAAAAAAAACAAACAAAAATCATTCCACGAACAAAACCTAAATACCTAAAAATTCAAACGTTCCAAACTCTTGGTTCATCGATCATTCGTTCATCGATCATTCGTTCGTTTACCTCAAAAAAAGGAATAAAAGCTCTCTTTCATTTACCTTCGTAATCGGCCAAACTTTCCACAGAACTGTACCCCTGTATCCGGGGTACGGTCAGATTGTTGTTCAAGTTGGCGTCGTTGGCCGAGGTATCGGTCTGGACATTCTCGCGGGTGATGGCGATCGAGGACCACGTGCTGGTGTCCTCGGCGACGCGGAAATCCTGGCCGACCTCCGCCACGAAATCGGCGTTGATCCGACTCGCCGCGACCGAGTCGGCGGCCGAGGTCTCGTTCCGATTCGCGATCTCCTCGGTGATCGGCTGGCTCTGCTCGCTCCTACGTAACTGACTGCGACCGAGACAGAGAAATGAGCCCAAGTGGATCGATACGTTCCGTTACCCGTACGATCTATGACGATGCAAATATAGGCAGCGTACACCCACGTAAGACTGTACGAGCAGTGGAAGGCGCACGAGCTCTTGCTCACCCACACACGAAGACTCCCCCCCCTTTCGTAATAACCGCCGCCTTTCAAATTCGCCAACAAATTCGCGATTTTTCTTTTTTATCGATCTTCACAACCGGTCTTCTTCGATGTTCTCTTCCCCTTTCGAGTGGCAATTAATTTTCTTAAATATTTTCACTCTAGATTTGTTGGGTCGCGTAATTGAGATTGGTTGGAAGAAGGAGAATTTTAAATATTCTCTTCGTGGACATCGAATTACGTTAATTATTGGATATTAATTCGGATTTAAAATTCGCGATAGATAGATTGTTGCAATTTGGAGTTTAGATTGATTGAAGGAAGAGAACGTTTGTAAATGTATTTTCTTCTTCATGGTCTACCTCGGATTTGCAGTCTATTTAATTAAGATTGTGATGAAGGAAAAGAATGTTTGTGTTTATTGTTAAATTTTGTTCTTCGTGATCAAGATTTAGATTTCAAATTGTTCGAGAAAGAAGAATGCTGTTGCGTTATTTATTTGATATTTATTTAAGTATTTTCTTCGTACTCTAATAGTTTTGCGAAGAAAAAAAATTTTGCTTTTCGAAAAGTATTGTTAATAACTTTCTTTTAAAACGTTTCAAGAGTATTCTTAAATTATGTAATGAAATATCGATAACGAAGATCATAGTTAATTCATAGTTCTTCATTAAATCGAAGTATTAAATTTTTTATAATATAATGCGCACAATTATCTCGTTCGATATTTTAACGAATTATTAAATTAAATCGAGAGGATCCCTTGTAATATGCTCCTCGATTAAAGATAAGCCTTATTAAACACTCCTTCGTCTTTCTTTTTAAACGACAAAATAGTCGAACGTTAATGTCAAATTAACTCGAAAGGTTAATCTCTATAACGAGATTTCATTATCCGTTAAATGCATTGATTAAAAAATTTTACTCGTTGCACCGTTTTATCTTCGAAGAAAATATTTATTCCTCCTCCGCTACAATCTCAATCGTACGATATTCAAGGGAAATAAATCTCAAAAAACTTGTTCAAAATTTCAATACAGTGTAAAATCCAATTTCTTCTTCTATTTTTTTTTTTTTTTTTTTCCTCAAAAAAGACGTACAATTTTCATTCGATTGTCGAGAGAGGACGATACACCGATGTAAATAAAATGCACACACGTATATCTATAAAATTAAAACACACGGTGCAAAGGAAACGAATTCTCTCTACGAGAGATCAAACAGCAGGCGGTCGTTAAACTGGATTTGGAACGACAAGCAATTCGGAATGCTGTACAACACATCTTTCGAGCTCGCCTCCGACGAGTTCGACGATCGTGCCCGTTAAAAAAAATCCCTTTTGTGCTTTAACAGTGCAATTTCATCGCCATAGGAGATCATCATCATCATCATCATCATCATCAAGACACTGATAAATAAATAAATACGCGTGCGATGCTTTTGTTTGTTTTGAGAACGCAACAAAGAAAAAAAGAAAAAAAAAAAAAAAAAGAAAACGAAATCCTGTCGTGTGTCGCGTGTGTCGTGGAAAATAAAACTCGCATGCACGCGTTCGCCATCGTTCTCGAAGAGTATCGAGGGGATCTATGCGAAGCGAACAGCTGTATCTAATAAAAATGAAACGACATACTAACGAAAGAACTAAGAAAAAAAAGGGGAGAAGAAGGGGAGGAAAGAAGATATTATTAATAATTTCGTGGAATCGCTCGTCAGAGGAGGGGAAGGGGAGGAATGTACGATCGTAAAGATACAGTAATGGAGCATTAATCCTCGGAGTATCGGGCAGTTCGACGATCCCGCTGAGAATTGAGAGTCTTACGGACTTACTAATGATATCCATTACTTTTTACCACGAGCAGAACATCAAAGGGAGAATTCAATATTTTCTCGACGCTCCAACTCCCTTATAACGGCTCTCGTATTTAAACATTTCTTCTCGTCAGCGAGAAGAAATTTTGGAAGAAAGAATTTGGATGATACTCCGAGAATTAAGAGAAAAGAAAGGAAGAAGCAAAATCAGGAGGAACATCGTTCGTTCGAGAAGAATTGGTGGGAGGAGAAACAAAGGGGTAGCAAAAGTTCATGCGACACGATCGGCTCTCGTATTTAAACATTTCTTCTCGTCGACGAGAAAAAATTTTGGAAGAAATTTGGACGATACTGCCAGGATTAAGAGAAAAGAAAGGAAGAAGCAAAATCAGGAGGAACATCGTTCGTTCGAGAAGAATTGGTGGGAGGAGAAACAAAGGGGTAGCAAAAGTTCATGCGACACAATCACTTGTTGCGGCCTGTGTGTGTGTGCGCGCGTGTATGCCTCTGTGTGTATGCGCGTGTTCGATGCAAAAAAATGTGTAATATGAATATTTACAAATATACGAGAAACATCGAAAAATCTACACGTTGGTTGGTTGCTTTAATTTCTGATTCTGCTTTTTTTTTTTTTTT